>NC_136008.1:4850571-4935571 GCF_048128805.1 Centroberyx gerrardi | reverse complement strand
TCAAACTAATGGATATGGAGACTTGACTCCAAATGTGTGTTTGCAGGGTCAAGAAATCAATTTAACTTAAAATTGAAGTGGAAGGACTGATCTTTTTGGTTGTGACAGCAAGTTGGAGGATTGTTCAGAGTTGTTATCAGAGATTTGCCCTCTCCAACTTCCTTCCAGTTCTTTCTTCTTTCTTTTCCCCAACAATTTCTACTCAGGGTTCCCAACTGGTCAGGCAATTTTTGGAATATCATGGAGTACCAGACAAAGGAAAGTCAGGGAATTTGCTTAATTCTCTGGGGAAGTCGAGGAATATCAGGGAATTTTACAGTTTGGTCACTTTGCAGGATTATAGCAGAATGTATTTTCCAGCTTGTTTCACACATTCATTGCATCAGACGGTGGTGTCTCCACAGCAAACACAGCTGGAGTGGAAACCAGACTGTTTTCCCCTTTAGAACTTTTCTGAGAACTTTTCTGAGAACTTTTCTAGACAACATTAAGAAACCAGGAAGGAATCAAGTTTTTGAGTCATGGAAGCTCTCTGACTTAGTTGTGGAAAGTCATGAAGAAGTCATGAAACATTGCTTCAGGGCCCGTCTACCTGCTATTTTGCACACTGTCTTTATACCTTTTCATAGTTTCATTCATACATTTCTGCTTAGCATGTTCTAGTGTTGAAATTGACAGTTGTGTATGTTCAAATAATCCTCATGTTGCTCTGCTCTTATTCATATTCTATTTGTCTTTGTCTTGTTCTTTGTACTATTTGCTGCTGCAACGGCCCATTAAAGCCTCATCATTATCTCTTATCTTATTCACAGTGAGAGACGGGCAGATTCTCTGACACACACACTTTCATACTCACTAAAGCCACGTTCACACCAAGCGAATCTTCGCCTCGCGTTACTCGACCTGCGAATATTCGCAGGCATTATTTCTCATGCTGTGTGTGTGTGTGTGTGTGTGTGTGTGTCTTCACTTATCAACCAACCTCCCATGTCAGTCTCTGACCCTGCTGCTGCCTCTGACTGGTCCTCGACTGCATCTGCATGCTCTGTGTTGTACTCTGGGGTCCTGTCTTCCTCGCCCCCCCGCCCCGTGTTACTGCCGGTCTCTCTCGGGGTAACAAATGGGTCGAGGACAGACAGGACCGCAGAGTACTTCCACCTCTTAGCTGGCCCTGCTGCTGACCCACTCTTTCTCTCTGTCTCCTTTCTCCTCTCCCTGAGGTAGGCGTCCCTGAGGCCCTTCCACTTCCTGCGGCGTATCTTCTCTGATAAGAAACACACGTAAACATGAACCGTTGAATCTAAATCGCTAGTAAGCCACACAGCGTCACGCGAATTTTCCGCCCAAGTTGAAAAATTTCAACTTGCGCGAATATGCAGCTGTTTGCGTCTTTGCATTGACTTTGTATGTAATCGTGCCGCGTGAAAAATTCACTTCGCGTTTGGTGTGAACGCAGCTTCAGAATCACACACACACACACACACACACACACACACACACATACATTATTAACTTCCCACTTCCTCAGCATTGACTTTATATGGATTTGTGTTAATGTTTACAGCAGGCGGGTTCAGAGTCGGTGTGTGACTGTGTTGACAAAAAGGAGCGGGGTATGGATGTGGGCGGGGCTTCCCAAAGAGGGCGGAGATATATCCATGTTGACATTTTGTGGCCAATCGTTTGAGGCTTACTAGAAAGTCGACATCGTGGCGTGACAACGGCACACTGTCATTCAACCACTGGCTGAGAACCATGCATAAGCCCACTGTGGGCCGTGCTTGTTTGTGTGTGTGGGTGTGTGTGTGTGTGTGTGTGTGTGTGTGTGTGTGTGTGTGTTCGAAGACCCACACAGACACACCAAGGTCCACATAACTGGGCAGCGCTTACACACACACGCATACACGCTGCACATGCCGCTTACTCATGGCTCACTCTACAGAAGAGGGTTGTTGAGCTAGAGGTAGTGATAGTTTGTGTGTGTGTGTGTGTGTGTGTGTGTGTGTGTTTATGTACAGTGTTACCGGGTGCATCTGATGTAACATGCAGAGCTGTTGACAGTCTCCTGTGTGACCATGACCCAGTTATACACTTACCTCTCCCAGCTTATCTACACTCTCTACTAATCTTTGTGTACACTTCATCAGAGTAGGAAATTACCTCCAGACTCCAGCCAAGAGTCGGCAAATTTTGGCTGTGGCCGGTAAATTTCGGCTATAATTTTTGGCCACCAGCCGCTCTGGCAGGTAAACAACCCTCATATTTAGGAGCGCTGGTGTAATTCTGGCTTTTCTGAACGGATTACAAACATGTTTTAAATAAGCATCCTTGTTGCCAAGTGCACATAATTGGTGTGCGTAGTAATTTGCTGAGTGAAATTTGTTGGAAAAATTTAACAGGAATTGATTGTTCACAACCATTCCAGGGAAATTGGAATATTTGTTCTAGGAAATCAGTATTCCTTGCATTCCTTACTTGGGGTTGCTTGTAATGTTTATTATGATCCAGGAATTGAAGCTTATTCTACTGTTGTATTCATTGTGAGTCGGTCTGGTGTTCATCAGCCGAATGCCTAAATCGTAAAAAGTAGGCCTACTCATAAACCCAGTAGTTGTCATACAAGTGGGGACAGAGGTTTAAAAACATGGCAACGCAGAGAGAGAGAAATGTACCCAGAAATAAGCATGTGCACACAGGATATGCACACACACACACACACACACACACACACACACACACACACACACACACACACACACACAAATCGCTCCTGTGATTTTGTTTTTCCATGTTAGTCTCAAGGTTGTAATTGCCGCTCTCATCTCTCTGCAGTGAGATCTTCCCGTACCTGGTGGTGGTGATCGGCCTGGAGAACGTCCTGGTCCTCACCAAGTCCGTGGTGTCCACCCCCGTCGACCTCGAGGTCAAACTACGCATCGCTCAGGGTAAAGAGTGTGTGTGTGTGTGTTTGCTTGCACGCATGTCTGAGTGTATCAGGGTGTACTAATTTACCAGATGCTAGTAAATTAGTACACTCTGTCCACTCTGTTACATTGGCAGGCAACCACCCATCATTTAGATACCGTTTCTATTTTAAAAATCAGTTTGGCTAGCAAAGTCATGAAAATGGCTGGTAAACTTTGGATTTCACCAACTACCATGGTCACTGGATAAATAAATTAATTTAATAAGTACATTTCCTGCCAGTTTGTGTCTGAGGCCACACCCAAGCAAGAGAGAGAGTAAATTGAGTTTTTAGTCTGTCTGTCTCTGTGTAGACACATTTAACACAATAACTCAAGAACAATACATGATAGAAACTTCATACTTACACCACAGGTTCCCCATATAGAGTAGATGATCTGATTAGATTTTGGAGCACCTTGCTGCATAAATGTATATGTTAATGAGGGAAAATGGCAGGACAGTAGGGAGCTCTGGTGCCTCTTGTTTATTTTTTGTTAATGTTGCTGCTTGTTTCCCCAGGCCTTAGTAATGAGAGCTGGTCTATCATGAAGAACATGGCCACTGAACTGTGCATCATCCTCATCGGATACTTCACTCTGGTGCCAGCTATCCAGGTAACTCCTGCGTTTCAGTCGGATACTGTCACATTATCACATCTAGTCTGTTATAATAAGAGAGGGTGCAAAAAACAGCTGTAGAAAATACTGAGACAGATGTGAAAATATGCAGTATGAAAATAGATGAAAATAGATGCATACAATATGTAACAACTGAGAAAATATGAGAATATGGAAAAACGTGAATTTCGAGTGAATTTTTCATTCAAATCAACAGGAAACCGTTAGCAGCAAGCTAACAAGTTAGCCTACATCTTAACTGTAACCAATGCGTACAGCTAGAATCAAGCTAGCTAGTCAGCGTGCCACCAGCTGCACCTTTTGTGTTTCAGTGAGAAATGCTAACCGTGTCTCTGCTGCAGGAGTTCTGTCTGTTCGCTGTGGTCGGCCTGGTGTCTGACTTCTTCCTGCAGATGTTCTTCTTCACCACCGTACTATCCATAGACATCCGCCGCATGGAGGTGAGAGCACACACACACACA
The DNA here is from genome assembly GCF_048128805.1 of Centroberyx gerrardi. NCBI lineage: Eukaryota > Metazoa > Chordata > Actinopteri > Beryciformes > Berycidae > Centroberyx > Centroberyx gerrardi. The sequence continues at coordinate 4,931,505 of NC_136008.1, read as the reverse complement.
CACAATCTCTCTCTCTTTCTCCTGAGCAGATATAGGTCACACATGGGGTGAGATGGCGGTCACACGCTCACCACATAGTTTTCCAGATTAGTCTTTTGCTAACGTGCGTTTCTTATTTAAAACCTCTTAACCCTCCTCCTGTTGGTCCTTTCTCCTGTCACATACTGAAACCTTTCACTGGTGTTTAGCTCAGTGCCTTGCTAAATGGGAATAAGCCCCATAAACTGGCTTGAAATCCCACACTTTTACATCCACAAAAACTCCAGTCAAAGAACCCTTAAGCTCTCATAGGCAAAACACATGCAGATATTTAAATTATCAATGCCATATGGCTAATGAGAATTCAAGGAAGACATTGCATAATTTGTACGCTGATAGTTATTCAGGGTTTAAAAATGCAGAACTGGTTCATTAGTGTTCTACTTGTTCTAGAATTAAATCAGTGAGTACAACCAAATGCAATAGCCCAGAATTCATGTTAAGGGGTTTCTCAGGATGCCAAAACATCAGGAGCTTGAACCCGCGTCCTCCCTACTCACTACACCGTCCTGCAAAGAGATAAGATAATATGAGATAAGATGAGATATACTTTTATTGTCCTCATGGGGAAATTTATCTTGGACTCTGTGTTGCTGTGTCACTTAATAAAAACATCAGTTCCATACACAGCATACTTCACATCATACATACAATCATGCATACATACAGTATATCGTCATACAAAAAAAACAAAAAAATGCATATATGTACAATTTAACATACACATTCCTACAACCCATTGCACATTACGTAGCCTATTACTGAGAAATGATTGCACAAACTGTATTTATATAGCACATTTCATACATAAGGAAAGTTCATTGTGCTTCACATGAAACACAAAAAGCACACAATTTGTCTAGTAAAATGACATTAAAAAAGAAAGAAAGATAAAAATAGGTAAGTAAGGATAATAATAAAAAATAGGAATATTCTTTTATCATATTCCAGTGTAGGAATGGACCTCTATACCTATGATTTAATGCATTGTAGCATAGGAATGACCCTCTGTGCCTATATGACTTACCAAGCACCGTCTTCGCCATCAATCGGCGTCATCAATCGCACATAGTTGGAAACTACTGATTTATGGTTTTCTGCATTTTTTTAGAAGCCAGAAACCACTCAGATATAAACAGAAAAGTCTAAACCTTCATCTCTCTCTCCCTCCCAGCTGGCCGACCTGAACCGCCGGCTGCCGGCCGAAGCGGGGCTGCCCCCTCCCAAGCCGGGCCCCCTGCGCCCCCGAGAGGTCCCCCCGCCCCCGCGGCCCTCCCCCCACACCATCACCCTGCAGACCCCCGCCTTCAGGAACCTCAGGCTTCCCAAAAGGCTGCGGGTGGTCTACTTCCTGGCCCGCACGCGTCTGGCCCAGCGCATCATCATGGTGAGCAGAGAAGACGACTGTGTATCTGGACTGTGATGTGTACTGTGTGCTGTGTGTCTTGTTGCTGTACCATGTGTGTGAGGATTCATCGTGTTACTATTTTAACTGCACAAACATCACTAAGATAAATACTTTTATATATAGTGTATTTGGCTAATAAAGGGAATATAATTGTGAGAAGGGAGAGATTAGAGATGCACAGAATTGGGGAGAAAAGGGAAATAACTGTCTGGGAAACTCTTTGAGGGAAGTGAACGAGAACTGCTCTTCCCTCCCTTTAACACCCTTCAACTGTCGACGTGCTCTTGAGCAAGGCATCTGACCTTAAATTGCTCCAGTGGAGCTGCTCAGCTGCCACCAGTAGAAGACTGTGGCTGAACTGGGCAACTCACAGGTGTGAATGTGTGTTAACTGTATGAAAATGAAGCAGATTATTTCCAAAACACAGCATACATGCTCTAATCTGAAAATCTGCTCTAGGTAAATAAAGGTTAAAATAACATGCTAGCTGTTGTCAGTCATTCTGACTTTTACAACTTTGCATAGCAAACAGCAATAACAGAGGCTGGTAGCTTTGTTAGTGAGTTCCTGTGCTGGCCTCTAAGTGAAACTGCCAGGTCACAGTGTGCAGTTGGTAGTAGATAGTTTAGTTTATTAGCATATGTAAGAGTACATGGCCCATGATAATCAAAGAGGTAAGTAAATGAGATAAGAAAATGTACTGGAGGATCCAAAGATGCCCACAGGGCTTACTGAGTGTCTCCCACCCCCAAAAAGAAATATGGAACATGAAATATGAATTATGTTTAAATATATGAAATCAGATTAGATAAATGGAAGATAGGTGTAGATGGGTTTTTTCAGGCCTTGCTGAACATCAGCACTTTCAAAGCAAAGTCAAAGCAACTCAGACGGGAATCCTGGACTTTACATCTTAGTTTACAGGACTCTATCCACAGTTGTGTGAGTGAATGTTCACACTCCTTTGTTTTATTCCCAGATCGGCACGGTGATCTGGATCGGCATCCTGGTCTACACCGACCCGGCCGGCCTGCGCACCTACTTGGCCGCTCAAGTGTCGGAGCAAAGCCCCCTGGGAGATCCGGGCGGTGGCGGCCTGCCCCCTCACCTGGGAGTGGCCCCCGTCTTCCACGGAGGAGACCCCACCAGCACCCTCAGCGTCCTGCCCGCCCCCAAGCCCACCCCGCTACCCGAGAACCAATCGCAGGGCCACCACGGGGCCCTGCCTCACCCCCAGGCCCCGCCCTCTGTGCCCCAGATCAGCTGGGGGGCGGAGGACGAGGAGGGCTGGAGGAGGCTGTCCTTCAGGCACTGGCCCTCGCTCTTCAGCTACTACAACATCACTTTAGCCAAGAGGTGGGTGCTGCAGGGCGGGGAACTAGCCACAGTGAAAATTCATTAGCCGCTTTCACTGGCTGTGTTGACATGAAGGGAGAATTCTGTTAACCTGGTTTTAGGTCGACGCCTGTAAACATCATAACTGGGTTAGAATAGACTGAGTCAGCTCATACTCCAATTATCTAATTACTCCAATATTAAACAGGTTACTGTGGCATGGGACTCCTTTCAATTATATATATATACTATTATTTATTGATTTTTTTTTCCGTTTTTCAGAATATAGAACATACAAACATAACACTGAAACAAAAAATTTAATGAATAAAAATGGGTTCACATCTATTCATTTCTGAGAGCCAAAGTCCTATTGACAGGTGGCACTTCCATGTTACTGCTCACGTTTGGTTTGGCTCAGACTCGCCCAGCATTATGGGAACATTTTTTGTTATTTATTACCACATTTATTAACACATACACACCTCTCAACATAAACAACAGAAAAACGTACAAAACAGAAAAATCCCACCCCAAACCAACAACAGACGCTGCAATATGTAAAAGTTAAATTGAAAGGAAAAACAAGTAAAAATAATAATAAATATACATAAATTGTACAAGAATATGACAGGAAACAAGTAAATAGCACATACAGATGGAGCAATCAGCCATCGCCTTCCAGGCACAAACAAGTAGGTCAAAGTCTCTGTAGGAAAGAATGCAAAGGTTTCCAGAGTCTCCAGAATTCGTCCGATTTTATGGTTGAGATCATGAGTCAATTTCTCCAGAGGGAGAAGGGCCGATATCTGTGATATCCACGTGTTGACTGTAGGGACCTGCGGTGCGGACCGACGCAGCAAGATACACTTTTTAGCCAAAAATAAAAGAATTATTAACAGAGATTTGGTGTCTGTATCATTATGGGAACATTTTAATGTCGACAAAAAACATGGCCGGTGAGCAGCGATTAGTATTACTAATGGGATCGTCGTTTCTTTGTCCTGTATTAGAAGTAACCTCAGTCAAATCGGGAGGAACGTTCTATCTGTGGACGGGACGCCTCCAGTGGAAAGGAATTACTTGGTTTATTTATGACGACAGGCAGACTGAATCACAGGCTATCAAAGGTTCATGTAAACAGCTTAACCTGAATAAGACCTTAACTGGAATATGGCCAATATCCGCGTTACTCCCTGCATGTAAATGTAGTCAGTGTTTCTCCAGACAACTAGATTTTTGAGATGGAATATAATCTTCATATTCTGGTTGGCTTCCTTTCTAAGTGTCTGGTAGGCACATACAAATGTATCAGCAAAGCCTAAAAATTTACCAGCTTTTGTTCAGTGACTGGGAGATTAACACACACACTCCACGTAATCAACACAGACAGGGATTTTGAGTCTCCGATGGCTCTGTGGGATCCCAGCTCACACAAGTTGTCTCAACAATTCCATGTACAATTTTTTTTAAACATTTTGTTTTGTTTTTGCAGCTGTTAAGCAGGAGTGATTGTTGGCCTTACTGCAGCTGCAAACAGCCTTGCAAAAGTATTACTTAGTGAGTCATGACTTAAAGGATAAGGCTGGTGTTTTTTAATGTATTGCTCAACAAATCCTGTGAAAATAACAAAATCAACAATGATTTTGTTTTGCCAAAAAGTCTCGTCCATGTAGCCGCTGCCCAATGAAGCCTCATGTCCCAGCAGCCATAGAACTCCATTGTATTAAAAAAACGATTAAAAACACGTCAAAGAGCCATGCCGTTGCTCTGGGCAACATATTTCATCATCACGATGCACCGGGCCGGCCGACTTTTTCCTCAAACAACTTAATAAGCCGGCTGTAAACACTTTGCGATCTCAGGAAAGTAGTTCCGTAGCACCGAAAATAGTCCGCGGCGTAATGAAGAATTTGTTCCCATTTGAATTTGATTTTGTAATAACTACAACAGCCTGACTTTTTTCATGGTAACAGTTAGCGATGTTTAAAATTGAAACTAAGTCTCTGTGAGCTGTATTTCAAGGTTTTTAGCTTACAATTGGAGCCAATGACTTCCGGGTTGACGGCTAAAAACGGTACGTGGGAAGTCAGAAAGTAACGGGAGTAGAGCAAACGCATTGTTGATTTTGTTATTTTCATAGGATTTGTTGACGGTAAGCAATGCATTAAAAATTGGCAAATTGATTTTTACAGTAAAACTAGACATCTGGCCGACGTTTGGTTAGATATCAAAGTGGCTCATAGAGCTGACACATTTTCCAGCCACAGACAAAATTACCAGCACTTGGCCGGTGGCTGGTGGGGATTTCCCACTCTGGTGTTTTTTTTTTTTATCTGTGCTGTTTGTCTCTCGCCTTTATCAACAGGCTTTACCACATTATTTGTCATATATTCCATAGCCTTTAATATGGTTTCTCAACTTAACTTTGTTGGTAAGACATAGCATGACATGTTTTATAACCGAATTAATACTGATTCAATCTGTCAGCTTTCATTCAGTTTTCATATATTTCTCCAAGTTGTGATAAAGCTGTCATGACGACTGTCAGTATTCATGAATGTGCCATTCAGCTGTCATGAAGCCCGTGCTCCGGTGTTACGAATGTGTTATAAACTTCAGTTCATGTTAAACGATACCAGTCTGTCTAATGTCTGTAGTTACTAGCATGTGGCTGGTGTTTATTTTCCACCATGGTTGAGAGTCAGGTCAGTTTAGAGTCTAGTTGTTCCATTAATTGTACATCAGCACATTAAAAAGAGCTTTGGCCAGTTTGGGTTTTGCGTGTGTGTGTGTGTGTGTGTGTGTGTGTGTGTGTGTGTGGAAGGTCAGCTGTTCTGTAACATCCTTCCTGTTCCAGGTACATCAGCATCCTGCCAGTCATCCCCGTCACGCTGCACCTCAGCCCCCAGGAGGCCCTCGAGACGCGGCACCCTCAGGACACCAGACACCCTCCGCCCCCCATCCCCAAGGTCTCCACTGACCTGCAGACAGACCTCACCCTCTACAAGTCAGTACTGACACACACACACACACACACACACACACACACGCACCTCTTCCCACTTGATTTTAAAGCCTCTAAAAAAGTAGATCAAGTCTTTGCGAAATGCAAACTAGGACTAGACGATAATATGACAAATAGTGCTGAAACGATTAGTCTATTAGTCGATTAATTGATTAGTCGATTACTAGATTCTAATTTTGATGATGGAATGAATTGCGAGGCCAGGAATCTGTACAGCACAAGAAGGCCTTGTTGAGGAAGCTGTCGTCAACACCCTTCCCTCTGGAAAAAAATGTGATTTGGAAATAGGATAGAAGTAGTAGGATAGAATAGACAGTGGTTCTCAACCTGGGGGTCGCGATATAATTTTGGGGGTTGCGAGATGATTTATGGGATATAAAAAAACATATTTCTACTGTACATTATACTGTACTGTTCTTTTCAAAACTTTCTTTTGCTTTCTTCTTGTGAAATGCTGAGTAGTTTTCAGCCTCTCGGCCTCCTCTGATACTAAATCAGATCAAACAACCTGAAAAGGGAAAATCATTCTCTGCTTGAACTGTTCACCGCTCTGCATATGCAGCCTGTGATGGGGGCGCAGGTATGCATTGCTTCGATTTAAAGGGCCACAAGCCAAAAAGGTTGAGAACCACTGGAATATGAAAATGTATTAATCGTTGCATTAGTCATGCAGAGCCACAGCAGTGCATGCTGGGTCACAGCACTTCAGAGTCCTTGGCCTTTATTCTTTGCACCAGGGTGTCACTGAACTGATTGCATAGTGGATGTTGAAACTCCCAGGGAAGTCCCTCCTCCAGCAGGACTGCAGTCGAGTTAGAGTAGTAAAGTCAAGTAGAGTCCAAGGCTGAGGTCATGTAGATTTCTGACATTGATGCCTGGCAGAGATTTAAGCCTCAAAGTCAAGGCTTCCACATAGCATGCGCTAAGGTGTGTGGAATTTGCCCTAACCATTGAGACACACACACACACACACACACACACACACACACACACACACACACACACACACACACACACAAAGGCACACAGACATATGTACCCACACACATAAACTCATGACTCAATTCGATGTCCTTGTAACCAAATCCTTGAATGAATAAAGGAGCGGGCATTCTTCACACAGGACAGCACAGTTACCAGTCATCAAAAATCTGGTTGTGGAAGTTGAACATTTTGTTTTTCCAGGCTTGGAAAAAGTTAGGGAAAATTATACATATCCAAATATGTTTGGAAATCAGTCAGAGAAATTTGTTCAATCGCTTTTTTTTTTTTATTGTCAATCACTCATGTGAGGTGATACCTGCAACATTCAAATTGTCTGTTTAACGAAAAAATCTTATAGTTGAAAAATGGAAAATGCTGACAAGTTTTGGTCATTGAAATTGTGCTGCAAGTCAGACATGAGCAATCAAAAAGTCTTGGAATTTAATTTACAAAAAGGTGTCAGAACCCTGAAAGTGCTTTTGATTCTGTATGGGTTAAAAAGTTTGGAAATAGACAGTGTATAGGAGCCCTAACTGCTTCTCCTTCCCTTCTAGAAGAATCTGAGGTTAAGCCGTATCTCAGTCATGGTTGGGTGAAGTGCGCTCTGTCAGTGGGCTGATGTTTATCTTATCTGAGACAAAAAAAAAGAGAGGACAAAGAAAAGGCTGCTTGTTATCTCTCAGGTCAGGGAGCAGATGCCGGTGGAGAGAGAGGCGGTTTCTCCTGTGTGGTCTGAACTCGGTGGAACTGTCTTCTTCTTTGGTGTTTCCTGTCACAGATTGGATTGTAGGAAGAGAGCAAAGCACTCAAAAACCACAGTTTCCTCTATTTGGGGGGGAAGGAAACGTATTGCTCACAGGCCAAAGTGTCTTATGGCCAAAATGTCCGAGATTCATCAACCACTTTCACTATTTCACCAGCCAACAAAGGTTTTATAATCAAGTAAGACCTCCAAATGATGGCCAGACTCGTGCCTAATTTAGCGGTAGGACAGATAAACTTACCACAGCGCCAATTTCCCAGAAGCATAAGCAGTACTGACCAATTTACTGACCAGTGCTGATCTGATTTTTTTTATTTTGAGCTTTTTCCAATATATAAGCATACAGAAATGCAATAAAAAAGATGTAAAAATACCAAAAACAGAACACATAGACACCCAACACCCACTCCCACCTCCCCACCCCGACAGAAACGAACGCGCAAACAAATAAAATGCCCAATTACAAATAAATTATATAACATGGATGACTGTTAATTGTCCATGCATGCCAAATTAATCCATGTCTGCAGTGTCCATAGCTGCCACATTAGTACTGACCAATTATTTATTAGATAATGCTACTAGACTATTGTTGCTGTAGGGTGTAGCATAAACATATACATACGTATATTGGCCTGGAAATCAAGGGTTCATCTTTGTTGTTATGGAGAACTTTTACTCTTATCACGTTTTACATGACAGTTACATAGCATGACATGGGTCATAAAAAACATGTGAAGTAGATCAGGCTCAGGTGCAGGATAAAGTCAACACACAGCAAAATGGAGGAATATCCTTACACTGAATTTAAAGCATCATAAAATCGTGTAAAAATGCTGTAATTAAGCCAACAATACAGAGAAATCAACTTATGACACAGTAGTGACACTGAGCTCCATGTCAACATCAGTGTTGTGTAAGGCGGTTTGTTGTCAGGTTGTCGGTGTGTTTTATCTCTGGCTGGTAGATAGGAGGCTGTCAGCTGGAGGCTGTCAGGTCAGGGTCACGACCTTCACAGCAGGGAAGTGACTGCTGCGTTGTGCTGTGTAGAAACACTGAGTCAGAGAGGGTTAGTGTGGTAAAGGTGAACACACACACACACACACACACACACACACACACACACACTGGTGGAAGCGGCCACATCCAACCGGTTCAGGACAGGTGCTGCTTAAAAATAGACCTGAAGCACAAATGGAGAAATACATTCACACCATAGTAATGATAATAGCGATAATGAGAATGATAATGATACTATTGATAATGATAGAATTAATAATGATAATAAAAACTTTATTTATATAGTAGCTTTCAAAACAATTGTTACAATGTGCTTCACAACAAATAAAAGCATAGAGTAAAAAATATATGGTAAAAATATAAAATATAAGGTTAAAAACAAAACTAAAGGAACAAGAACAATTAGGTAAATAATAGAACAACTGCAAAATAAGGAATAGAAAATAAACCCAAATAAAACTAAATAAAATTAAAATCATTATAAAAAAACCCACTACAGAAAAATTGACTATATTCTATTAATAGTAATAACAGTAGTAATAGCAGCAATAATGGTACATTAGTAATAAAAAGTAGTAATGTTGATAAAATAAAAGTAACAGTAATAAGTAATAATACATTGAGAGCTCAAATCCAGTGTGCGGATACATTTTTCCATCTGAACACACACACTCTCTCTCTCACACACACACACACACACACACACACACACACACACTCTCTTCTCTCTCACACACTCTGAGAACTCCCAAGAGGGCCAAGGTCATCTTCCTCCTGCATTCCTCGGCGCCTTGTATCAGCGGTCCAACCCTCCACATTGTTGCAAATCACAATTCACAACTTCTTGAAATGACACTCTTCACATTCTTCCCATGTCCTTTAGCACTGGGAACGTTAACAAATATTCAGAATGTGATATTCCCACTGTAAGGCTTTGAATCAGATCTGTGTTTCCCTCTGTGTGCTTCGTGCTGCACCCCCATGTGCGGCTCCATGGGGAGAGCATGGTGTTAACAGGGGGTTCGATTCCCTCTGGAACCGCCCATACTGAGTGCGTGTTCACACCAAGCAGTGTATTCAAACTCTGGAGTGTTTTGTTTACTCCCTTAGTTCAGATTGTTTCTGCAAGTGAGAACAATGCCGAACTATGGTGGCACCAAATAACGGCATAAGGAGACACCTGGAAATGCGAGTCTCAGTCCTCTAACAAGAGAACTGCGGTGCGGTTCGTTAGGAGTGAGAACATAATCCAACCAACTACAGGAAGCAACCCAAAAATGCAAGGTGTTATGGGTAGAAGGAGACAGATGTGGACATGTGATAGCCAGCAGTTCCTCATGCTTGGAAAGCCTAGCAGAACAAAATGAAGTCTGGACTGATGCTCATATTCAGCTGTTTCTTCATGTGCTCTTAACTGGTATGAACACCAGAGAAGAAGAGACAGACAAGTCCATCAGGGACTGGAATCAGCTTTGTTTTGACTCCTCCAAAATCTCTAACCTGGCAAGATGACAGGTGAGCAAAACCAGTAAACAAGCTGCTTGTGGGTCCATGTGACTTTTGTTTACAAGTCCTGGTTCGATTGTAATCAGACAGTGTGAACTAGGGCTGGACGATATGGTTGAAATCAATATCACGATAATCAGAAGGATTTTTTTCGATATTGATATATATGACGATATGGCTCACATAAGCGAAATCACGTTAAATAATCAAATTAATGTTCATCATATTGAACCGAATGGTAATGTTTGGTGTGATGTCAAACTGAAATTTTCACATAATATTCCTACCATACTTCGTTTTGTCTGAGTTTCTAAATAAAATTTGCTTGTTCTCATCAGTTTAGACAGCAGAATTCTGCGTCTCAATATCCCAAAATCACCATATCATCACAATATAATCCCACTGAAAGACGATAAACGATAATATTGAATTATCGTCCAGCCCTAGTGTGAACCTACAAGCCAAATGCAAAAAAACGAACTAGAAGTAAACTTTTCCACAATGGTTCGGACCAAAGAACTGCAGCTGTGATCGCACCTTAAAACCCTATAAACCCGTTGTGCTGCAAGACGCTTTGGATGAAACTCTCTGTCTTGCGGCTCATGTTATATTACAAAACCTCCCTCATGCTGCTGCAGTCGGCACATACTGTACTTGTAGCTCTGTGTGAATGAGTGAGTTTCAGTCTCAGAGCAGCAGACAGACTTCTGAAGGACTGGTATTTCAGGCGGGGTGGGTCGCACCGCTGTGGCAGGTCTCACCGTCACCGTAACGCCACATTCCACACCACAGGTGACTGAAGACAAGAGGCTGCTGTCCCTGTTGTTGCCACTAGAGGACAGTGTGTGTGTGCGTGTGTGTGTGTGCGTGTGTGTGTGTGTGGGGTGTTCACAGCAGGTAGTAGAGCAGGCAGAGATGTTATGTCATGCTTTTGCCATGTGGACGGTCTGACACATGGAGGGACTGGATTCGGTGGCGTGTATCTGCAGGGGAATAGCTGCAGAACGGAGGTATATTTTTATGGGAATTCAGAGCTCTTAGTTGCAATGTGGCGATATTTAGGAATTTCTTTCTGTGCATGTACTTCTGAGGCACACATACATACATACAGGTTTGCATTTCACCAGAGGAGGCAGCCTGCAGGGCTAGCTGGGAGCAGCAGGTAGGGTTCACTGTCTTGTTTGAGGAAACTTTGATTGACAGTTGCAGAGATCATACATGTGGCCTTCCAGGTATGGGACGGGCTTTATGCAGCAGCCCATCCTTTTACCTCAATAAATTGTTCATAATTTAGACTGGCAGGCTAGAAACTGGTGTCTAAGGACCTGTATCTATTTATTTCACTGGCTGTGCAGTGATAACTTTTCTGTTTTATTCTTAAACTTACTCTATTCTTTCTTAAAATCACTCTTAGCCAAATGAACTGAACTTGTAGGCTCTATGAATTTTGCCTTAACAAGCTGTTTTTTTTTTATTGTTAATGTTTATAATGTTTAATCAAAGTTACAGCCTTGATACACCTTGATAAGACCTTGATAAGACCTTGATAAGAACAGTGTGATACAGATTTAATTCTTATGCTGTAGACACACCAGGGGCAGCATTAGGCAGAAGATTGCTGGTTTAAATCCCCTGACCAGCTGGGAAAATGTCAACAACTTCTGTCAAGGTGCCCTTGAGCAAGGCACCGAACCCTCAGCTGCTTTTTGTTGTATTTATCCTGAGGCGGATCTTAAGAACAGATTCTTATTTGGACAGACGGCCTGGAAAGAGGTTCGCCTCTTGGGGGCGAAAGGGGAGGGGATAAAATAAAAATTCAGACATACAAACATTCAACATTAAGGGACATAACAGACAGACAACATTAAACAACAAACAGCATCATCATTAATAATGGGCAGTAAATCAAAAGGAGAAGAGTGTGAATGTGTGGAACAGTATGAATGTAAAGAAGGACGTTGCTGGAAAGGAACCAGCATGCTCCGTTGCTCTCCCTGGATAAATAAAGGAAAAATAAAACCATAGACCTTTTTTTTTCTTTGATTCCTCATTCACACACCCCACCCCACCCCTCCTCCCTCCCCCTGCAGGGTGGCAGCTCTGGGCCTGGCGGCGGGCGTCCTGCTGGTCCTGCTGCTCTTCTGTCTCTACCGGGTTCTTTGCCCGCGGAACTACGGTCAGAACGGCGTGGCCCACGGGCGCCGGCGCCGCGGCGACCTGCCCTGTGACGACTACGGCTACTCACCGCCCATCAGCGAGATCTCACCGCTGCTGCTGAGGGGCCACAGCATGGTGAGACGGGACACACATACAGAAACACACATACACACAACGCACACACCAGAAAAACAAGAAAATGTGCTGCTTGGATTTGGTCAAAATGTTTGCACACAGGTGCTTATTGGTGGAGCTTATCAGTAAACCAATTTATAAAAAAAACAAAACACAAGCCTGGGACCCTGATGAAGACCAGATCTGGTTAGCCTGCGTTGGTTGGTTGTTTTTTAACTGCTTAGTCTTTTTAGTTTCCTTTTAAAGTACCTGAAGATGGAGAGCTTTGACTTTTTTGACTTGGGGATACATGTAGACACACATGGAAAAAACAAAACAATTCTCCACATATTCTCCATTCAACTATCTCCACTTGCACTGTCTTTTGAGATGTACGCCACTGGGAAAAAAAAATAGACACCTGCTCTTAAATGAACCGATGCTAAGGAGTTGAGTTGCCGTGTTACACACAGTTAGGAAGCTGTTTCTTCCCTCATTATTCTGAGGCTCACTAACATGTATTTATTTCACCGGAGGAGTCAGATTGCAGGTTCAGCAGGGAACAACAGGTGTTGGTTCACTGTCTCACTGCAGAAAACTTTGTCAGGAATGGACAGATTGGCTGTTGCAGGGATTGAACCTGTGACCCTCTAGTTGCAGGAAAATTGTGGCTACTCATTCCAAATGAGGGACAAACCATTTGGGATAAAGTGACACCTACTGTTAAATGAATCATAAGTCATGTGTGTGCAATAGATAAATATCTCTGTGAACCTACTGTATAATGAAGCTGGTTTATTGTCTCCTTCTCTTTCTCCCTGCAGGACATCGAGTGTTTGGCCAGTGACGGGATGCTGCTGGCCAGCTGCTGCCTGGCGGGACAGATCCGGGTTTGGGACGCCCAGACTGGAGACTGTCTGACTGTCATCCCCCACCACGGGTGAGACGCTCACACACATCTTATACCGGGATTCACACTCAATCCATTATGTATTTATGTTGCTGTTGGTGGATCACCGAGTAGAGCGCGTACCATAAGGCTCAGTCCTTCCCGCAGCGACCCGGGTTCGAATCCAGCCTGCGGTCATTTGCTGCATGTCCTCCCCTCTCTCTCTCTCCCATACCTTCCTGTCTCTCTCACTATCTCTCTGTCAATAAAGCATAAAATATGCCAAAAATAAATCTTAAAAAAAAAAACAAAAAAAACCTGCAGCCTGTTCTTAATCTGATTATCTTCGCTGTTTTGTGACATTTGCAACTTTTAGATTATGGCTCGGTTTTTTGATGAGCATGACAATTAATCATAATTGTCTGGTAACCATATTATCAAATAATAATAATTTATGAATCAAATGCTGATATTTTGTCAATAATAAGTGAGTATACTAAACTTGAACATTTTCCACACTTGTTTGATATTATTTGGTACTGCATTGCAGCAAACTGACCTTTTGTTCTCTCTCTCTCTCTCTCAGGTTGAGACGGAGCAGCAGCAGTGGCTGCTGGGAGCAGCGGGACGGCTGGGACAGCGTGGGCGGAGCCACAGAGCCAGAGTGCTTGGGCTCCGAAGGTCCCTCCATCGGCGACGGCCTATCGGAGGACGAGGGCTACCCGCTGAGACGCCGCACGGCGCCCAGCAGGCCGACGCTCTTCACCGACCAGCCGGACCTCACCCCCCTCATAGACACCAACTTCACCTGCCAGCCGCCCTCACACCTCTCCCCCCCGCCCAGGACAGGCTTCGACTTCGGGGGCCTGGTGGAGCGCGCCTACATGGAGCACGAGCCCCCGTCGCCCTCCGCCTACCCCTCCCCCTCCTGCTCCTCCTCGCCGCCCTCCGCAGCTCACCTGCAGAGGAGGCGGAGCTTAGGGGACACTCCGGCCCCCACGGCCCAGGACAGGGCCTTTGCTGCCGGGACGCAGCCGACGGCGGACTGGGACAGTGCCGTCTGGGCCATGGAGTTAAGGGGGAATCTGATCGCTGCTGGGAGGAGCAGTGGGAAACTGGAGGTGAAATAAGCAGCTGATGTGATGAAGTGATACCATTTATTATAACTTGCAAAAAATGACATGCGCATTCACATGCCTTGTCTGTTTATTTTTACACAAAACAAAAAAATCTAAAATGTGGTTGGCAAACTAAAAATGACGACGTTCACTCTGTGGCTTCATCAGGTCATGATGATATTCTCGTCTTTTTGAATAATTTGCGAACATTTGCCGATACTCTCGGGCCTCTACTTTATTTACGATTTATTGTCCCAAAGGAAATTCACAATACCAAGATCAGCACACAAAATGTGATGCACATCATCCAAAATGCCGTATGCAGAGTATAAACTAACACAGTCTCAAGGCACTATGGCTAAAATTATAATTGATTGTTTTGTCACATATTATGACCACAATTATCAGTGGAGATGATTTAAACAAAATTATTTTATTGTGCTTTTACATAACAGCATCTTGACTATTTCCAGCTACAGCAAGGCATTGTAAGAGAAATGAAATGTCACATATGTAGCTTGTCAAAGAGCAGCAGGTCGGCTGGGTGGTCAGAGCGACTGTCATGTATCTGAAAGGTGGCAGGTTTGATCCCCCAACCGGTGTGTCTTGTCAAAGTGTCCTCGAATGAGACGCTGGACCTGCTCACTGTTTGTAGGTCTCTCTGGATGAGAGCATCAGCTAAGTGCCTAACGTGTAAAATGAACGTAAATGTTGAGTATACAGTGCTGATGTCTACACTGACCTGTTTTGGTCTTTGCAGCTGTGGGATGCAGTGGAGGGCTCGTTACGCTGCAGTAACGAAGACGGTGTCTCGGGGATCACAGCTCTAGCCTTCCTCAACAATAGGTAACACACACACAAACATACACACACACACACACACACATACACACGGGCTAGCCAGTGTTGTTATTTAGCACTGGATGGGACTGATTTTAGTCTGTTTTAGTCTCAGTTTTGATTCCAGTGCAGATTGCAGAACTAAACCTCTTCTCATTTGGGTGATTTATTATGATAAAGCACTGTTAGTAAACACTAGGCCCATACTTGTTTACTTGTACTTCTTTTTTAGGGGAAAATGAGCTAGATTACCATTTTCTCTTAACCATCCTCTTAAGAAGTGGTGGTACTTTTCTTTCTGTGGTGGCACGCTACCATTCAGTGACTATAGAGGAAACACCACATACTTTTAATGAAGAAGTAGAATAGTACCTTGTATGTGTAACAGTAAAATAAGACTTGCATGACTGTATTTGATCCTGAGAACCCGTGTCTCTCCTCGTCCTCTCCAGGATCGTAGCGGCCCGGCTGAACGGGTCTCTGGATTTCTTCACCGTTGAGATCAACAAGCCTCTGGGCCTGCTGCAGTACAGAGGTGAGGCTCCGCCACACGACCGAGGGAGTGAAACATCAAGACCACAGGCTCTAGACCGGTCCCTCTAGTCATAACTGAATCCCTCTAATCATAACTGATTGTTTATACTGTCGGTGTATTTTGTGTTTTATGCCTTCCTGGAAAGCACTTTGTAAACTCTGGTTTTGCGTAAGTGCTGTAGAAATAAAGATTCTTCTTCGTCTTCCTCTTCTCCTCCTCCTTGTCCTTTTTGTTCTACTCCTTGTACCCCTTTTCCTCCTTTTACTCCTTCCTCTACTCCTCCTTCTACTACTCCTACTCCTTCTTCTTCCTCTACTCCTCCTTCTACTACTACTCCTCCTTCTTCCTCTACTCATCTTCCTCTACTCCTCCTTAACTGTTTCTTCTCCTCCTCCTTCTTCCTCTACTACTACTCCTCATCCTCCTCCTTCCTCTACTCCTCCTCCTCTTCCTCTCCCCCCCCCCCTCCTCCTCCTCCTCCTCCTCCTCTTCCTCTCCTCCTCCTCCTCCTCCTCCTCCCCCCCTTTCCCCCCTCCTCCTCCTCCCCCTCCTCCTCTTCCTCTCCTCCTCCTCCTCCTCCTCCTCCTCCTCCTCCTCCCCCTCCTCCTCTTCCTCTCCTCCTCCTCCTCCTCCTCCTCCCCCCCCCCCCCCCTCCCTCCAGGAGCCCCTGGTCGTGGCAGCATGCCCCCCTCTCCCTGTTACAGCAGTGAGGATGTGATCAGCTGTCAGCTGACTCGCTCGGTGCAGTGCGCTCACCAGAAGCCGATCACGGTGCTGCGGGCGGCGGCCGGCCGGGTGGTGACCGGCAGCCAGGACCACACCGTCAGGGTAACGACCGAATACTACCTGCTACTGCTCAGCCATTTAGACAAAACACTCATCCAGACTGACTTACAGTGAGTGCCAAAGTAGAACAAGCTTCAGTTCCTACATCACCAACATGACAAGCAGCTAGGGCTGAGTGATCAATATCACAGTAATCATAAGGATCTTTTTCAATATTGATATACAGTATATCACGATAATATTCCTTAAAATGTTTCATACCTCTTTTTTTTTTAAATGCTTGTTATCAATTTAGACGGCAGAATTGTGTGTCACAATATCAAAATATCATATATCATATCATCACGATATGATTCCACTGAAAGACAATAAACGATAATATTGAATTATCGCCCAGCCCTACAAGCAACCAATAGTACGGAGGTCAAAGGTCAAGCCACAACACAATATTCCCATGATCATGTAAGAAGAAGTGTAAGGGAAGTGCTAGGACAAGAAATAAAGTAAGAGCTAAGGAGATAAAAGGGATTTTTTTTTTAACTGAACAACAAAGAACACATACATTCACAAGTCGTCCCAAGTTATCTTTGAAGCACTTACAACAAAGGCTGGATGATATTGACAAAAAAATCCTATTACCTGTTTTTTGTTCTGTCTAATCCTGATGAACCCTAACCTGTGTGTGTTTATTTGTCAGGTGTACCGTCTGGAGGACTCGTGCTGCCTCTTCACCCTGCAGGGACACTCTGGAGGGATAACAGCCATCTACATAGACCAGGTCAGTGTGGACTGCAGCCTGTTAGTCCCTCTAAAACCAGTCTATACCGAAATATAAGTCTACACCCTTCCTCTAATACCATTCTGTACCAAAATACAAGTCTATACCTTCCTCTAATACCATTATATACCAAAATACCTTCTAATTCTTGGTTAAAACTGGTTAAATTTAAAGACATTGAATATCCAGATAATAAAAAGATATCGTCTATGGGCAGCTTCAATCCAAAAATATCTGTATCAGTGTTTGAGAAAATCTACATTTTTATGTGTGTGTGTAACCCTGTGTTTGGGTTCCTCTCCAGACCATGGTTCTGGCCAGCGGCGGGCAGGACGGAGCCATCTGCCTGTGGGACGTCCTGACAGGGAGTCGGGTCAGCCACGTCTACGGTCACCGCGGCGACGTCACCTCGCTGGTCTGCACCACTTCCTGTGTCATCAGCTCAGGACTGGATGACCTCATCTGCATCTGGGACCGCAGCACCGGCATCAAGCTCTACTCCATACAGCAGGTACAGTATAGTGTGTGTGTGTGTGTGTGTGTGGAAATCACTGAAATGACTCTTTTAGATTCATTCTTTCAAGCCAACCCCTCGTTCTCTCTCTCCTTCTCATCTTTGCTCCTTTAATGAATAAACCCATCCCGTCTCCTTCTCCTCCGCTAGTCATGGAATTCCTGGAATATCATGATATATTGAGAGGTATTCCAGACAGGGAAAGTCAGGGAATTTGATAATTTCTCCCTACAAATGGTCACTTTCCAGGAATACACTGCAGCAGAATGTATTTTACAACTTGTTTCTTACATTCACTGCATTAGATTTTGGGTTTCAGCTGTTGTTCTCCAACTGTAGTGGAAACCAGACTGTTAGACCTCCAGACTCTTTTAGAAAAACATTAACAAACCAGGAAGGAATTACATTTTTAGGTCATGGAAGCACTCTGATTTAGTTAGTGGAAGTCATGGAAAAGTCGCAGTAGGAACATTGTTTTCCCTCTTCCCTTTGTAAATAAAGCCAACCCCTCTTTTTTTTGTGAAGAAGGAAAAACCAAGGCACTCCTCTTCGGTCCAAACATTAAAAAGGCCTTTATTAGTGTGGCATACCAACAAGGAAATCTGAAAACATATTAGCCACACTCAAATTTCCTAGTTGGTATGCCGGCCAAATAAAAGCATTTATAATTGTTGGAGAGACAGAGTGTCTTGGTTTTCCCTTCTTCATGATTTTGTAATCCGAGCCCGGTCCAGTGAGCACCTTCCAACTATTTTACTTGCGTCATTCTCCCTCTTTCTACGTCTTCTCCTCTCTTCTCTCTTTGCTGAGTAAAACTAACCCCTCCTCTCTCTCCCTCCCTCCTCTCCTGCAGGAGGTGGGTTGCGGGGCGAGCCTGGGGGTGATCTCCGAGTCTCTGCTGGTGACGGGGGGCCAGGGCTGCGTCTCCTTCTGGGACCTGAACTTCGGCGACCTGCTGCAGACGGTCTACCTGGGCCAGAGCAGCGACGGCCAGGGCGTCCGGCAGCTCCTGGTGCTCGACAACGCCGCCATCGTCTGCGACTTCGGCAGCGAGCTCAGCCTGGTCTACGTGCCGTCGGTGCTGGAGAAGCTGGACTGAGGAGGAGGAGGAGGAGGGGGGGGGACCGGCACGAGCGCTGACCGAAAAAGCAGGGGGCGGAGGAAAAAAACCGTACACTCGGCATCCCTTTTCGTCTCCATCCGTTCCACTTTCCCACCGTCGGACGCTCTTTTGTTGTTGTTGTTTTTTTTTTTTTACATACAAACGAGACGATCATTAGGCCTTTTTTCCATATGCGTACGAGGCTCTTTTTCTATAGCAATGAGATTTTGTTTCTGTTAAATAAAAAAAAAAAAAAGTGCAAGCCTTGGATGAAATGACAGACAAAGCGGAGGATTGATGCTGCGTCACCTTGACCTTTTTGACATTTGCGTGAAGATCATGAGGTTTGTTCAGGAGGGCGGGACGGGTCGCGCCCGCAGAGGACGACATCCGCCCGTCGCCAGTTTGTGTGCTTCGTTTTTGTTTTTCCGTTTGTTTGTTTGTTTGTTTTCTAAATGTTGTGGCTCTGCCCTCTATGCTGCTGATGTGGGTGGGGCTTCATGAGGACCCCACCCGCCCGGAGAGGAAGATAAAACTGTCTCCTTATTTTTTAATATTCCTTGCTGCCTGGTTTTTCGCTCGTCAGCATAGTGCAGCCACGGCAAGCTGAGAGGTCTGTGGCCCGTTTGGCTAAGCTAAGCAGTTATATATATATGTGTGTGTGTGTGTGTGTGTGTGTGTGTGTTGGAGAGAGAGTGAATGTGTCTAGGGATTTCCCTGGGTCTTTTTATGGTGAAACACTGCTGAGAACAAAAATCAATGATTGGTTTTGAGTGAAATGAGTGTGTTTGTGTGTGATATGAGTGTTTTTGTGTGTGTGTGTGAGTGTGTGTGTGAGGGAGAACTGGATATGATTACTGTAAAAAGTAAACCTCCAGAGGGGGCTGTTTTTATATGTATAAATCTATTATTTATTAGCGATACATTTTTGAATAACAATTTGTCTATGAATGGCTAATCCTGGCTCTTACACCATAATATAATGTGGAGACGATGACATAAATGTAAGATGGTGATTTTTCTTTTTTGGGGGTGGGGTGGGAGGAGAAAAGGCATCGGTTATGAAATGTAACTTGTAATATTGAACTGAAAACATTGAGGTGTCTCTTTGTGATGGAGTTGGGGTCGCAGGGGAAGAGGCTCCTCCCTTTATCCCAGCCTTGGCCTCTGATCCCGGGGGTTACTGAGGTCACGTGTGCTCGGCCTTCGTCGGGCTGCCTCCATTTTGAATTTTGGATTTGATTATTGACGTCACCCCGCACAGGCTGGCATCGGCGTCGAGTTTACATTGGCTACCTTATCGTTTTTTTTACACTGTGCCCTTCAGAGATTTATTTTAAATCGCTGTATACTGTATCTAGCTCAAACTAGATGATTCTTTTGATTTCCATTTAGGCCGCCACTGTACGTTTTGTATCCATTATGTTCATTCATGCCGGAGTTGGTCTCAACAAAGGTCTATTTCTTTTGTTAATCAATCTTAAAACCTGTCCTCTACTTTTTACAGTGCTGTCAGTGAGAATGTGAAGAAAGGCAACAATAGACAGAGCAGACAGCCTCCTACTAGGGTCTCTACACCTCTTTATGTTTCCCCACATCTCAATTTTAAGTTTTACACCTCTGACTATTACCTAATAACATAAATAATATACACAGACACTCAGGTTCAAGCAGTTTGCAGTGTTGTGGTCTCTCTCTCTCTGGTATGGGAGAGAACAGCTCTTATTTGAATAAGATCTCACCGTTTTCAACAGATTTGCCCGTTCTCAGGGCACGAAATGAACTCGAAAAGATGAGATTTTACCAAAACGAGTGCTGCGTGGTCATATGTGTGCTGAATTTACACCTGGACCCTTATAGTTTTGAAAAGGTCTATGTACGTTTGCTGATAAGCAAATGTTCTCTCCCATTCAAACAGAAAGAGGTATGTTTTTCCATTCTTTGGAAGACTTGGTAACGGTTTTAATATTTTTTTAAGACCTTCCTCCATTATTTTTAAACACCTGGAAACTGTTAAACTGTGTTTGAGCCCTGATGCATCCTGAGGTCATCTAACCCTGGAGTGTGTTAACCAATTGGAAAGCCTGAACGGCAAAGAAGAAACTCAAAATATAAATAAAAAATCTTAAAATACAAATCAGCCCTCTTACCATCCACCTTCTCACCCACAGGGGGCAAAACGCCTCTAAATCCCATCTGCTCTACAGTGTTTTTCAGTTCGTTGTAACAACACGATGAGACAGTCACCCTGCTGGACCTCACAATCAAACGTGCGACTGGTCAAATGTGAATAAATAAGCAAGATTAACTCTCTCTCAGACGAAAGCAAGACTCGCTGCTCACTTGGTTGAATGCTTCAGCTGTGATGAGTCTCTCCAGTTTAGAAAATTTGGACTCATGCTCTTGTTCTGTTGCATTTTGTCAAATTCATGCTCTGTTCTCTTCCGCTACGGTGAGAAATGACCACTCGCCAAATGCTGGTCAATTCTGGCCGTGGTTCGGGAGTTTGTCTACTTTACCAGCCGCCATTTTGGAGTCTGAATTCTCCTCTAAAATTCAATGTGGTTGATAAAAGAGTGAACGTGGCTGGATAAGCTCGAGACGGACACTGTGACTGGTGAGGGGGGGGAAGGAATAATTGTAGTCAGTGCCTCAACTTCACCCCCTTTTTTGCTCTGGATACCTGTTGAGAGAATGTAGCACTCTAGGTTTGAGACTCACCCCATAACACACACCAACTACAGACAGAATGTATTTTATCTGAATCCTCCACCCCACCACTCATCTGCACCCACTGAATGTAGATCCAGGAGGCACGACGCAACAAAAACCCACATGATAAAACCAGCAACTTAAAGCCTTTAACAGTATCTGAACACTAATTCATGCACTACTAACCGTCTCCGAAGCACGCGCTCACACACACACACACACATTAGGCACTTTGACACACACGTGAAATAACTAGACTTGCACGCCGAGTACACACACACACACCCGCGACAGCTAGTAAACACGCACACTGCAGACATGTCGAGGCAGCGGCTCAGCTCTGATTCCCAGGAATGCAAAAAAAAACCCAAAATGAGCAGTCAAAATTAAAATGTCTTAAATAATAATGCAACCTTTGAACCTTCTATGTCGCCATTCACATTTGAGCTTGTGGAAGACCTCCTGGCATTGTAACTGTTCTAATTTATTAGCTCTGTTTGTTGTTTTTGTTGTTGTTAGTAGGCGAGAAAGCTTTAGAAACAGAGGAAAATGTGTATAGCTTTATTAGATTTTTTTTTTTTTTTTTACTTTTGTTTTCTGGCAATGTGAATTTGATTTGTGCTCTGGAGGGAGGGAGGGAGGGAGTAGTAGGCAAACTGAATCTTGGCCTCTTAGGAATGTTGTAGTGCATCACATATGGACTTATCCACGTAACGATCAATATCCACACAGTGCCGCCTTTGTCAGGTAATGAATACGGTTCTGCCCCAATACTCAAACAAAACGCTGACTCATTTCTGCCCTGAAGATAAAGGTCTACTAACAGCAATCCATCGTAACTTCAAACACGTTTTATGTCCAGCTGCTATCGTTCATCCGGCTGTCACTAAAACCATATCGAGAGTTTGTGGAAAAGAGCTGGGATGCAGCTTCTACATCCTTCTGTCCTCTGAGGGGAGTCGGGGCAGAGGAACGGGACGATGTTCCTGGCCGCATCCCCACAAGAACAGAAAAACAATCAGATTTTAACTCCCGCGGTCCGCATCTGATCCGTTTCTCGCTGTTTAGACAGCTGTGAGGAAATCGGCTGTGCTGCGAAGAGTTAAAAAACCAGATTTCTTTCAGTTCCTGTGGAGATGCGGTCCGAGTTCCCCGGCCTGCTCCTCTCCCCCTCCGGCCTCCTCTCTTCATCGGCTGGCTACAAGGTACGCAGGCTGTAGTGGAGGGCAACTAATGTTATTTACTATTTTGTAACGCAGGCGCAAAACTTTGTACTAATTTTCAAATAAAGAGGCTTTGATACCACAGCAGGTTGTCTACTGGGTTTATTTGATATTTTTCTAATGTATAATACGCCTTATGAATGATAGTGAAAATTTTAAAAGAAAGAAAGACAGCTGGAATAGTCTAATTTTATTTAAGATATTTACAGTGTTACAGACAAGAAAGAAAAATAATCAACTTGTTAAAACGTGCTGATTTGTATTCTGCTCTGTGTTACCATAACGATATACCTACTGTAGATCAAGGTGGGATGGGATGGGATGGGGGGGGGGGGGGGGGGTGGTAGGGTCCTTAATTAGCTCCGCCCAGCTCCTCCAAGCTCCGCCTCCAGCCGTCGGCCTGTGTCTGCATGCGTCACCTTAGTGCAATCCAGTCTTCCAGTCGTTAAAATCTTCACAGACCATCGGCCCGGGAGCAGACACCGCCACAGCCTGGTGTTGCCGGGACGACCGCCTGCGAAAGGGCTACGACGGCAGAGTGCATACTGGGATTGTGATGCTGAAGTGGCCGGATCTGGGGCGGGAAGTGCAGAACAGATTCCATCCATCACAGACAGAGAAAGAGCAGCAAAAAGCGAAGAGGGAATAAACGGATACAGTCAGACGAGTGCACAGTGATTTGGTCCCAGAAGCGCAGGCCACCAGTGATGAAGGGGGAGTGTGTGTGTGTGTGTGTGTGTGTGTGTGAGAGAGATCGCGCCCCTAAAGCATTAGAAATGCGCCCAACTCCAAACCAAATACCGACCATCTGCCACCAGGCACGTCTTGGTAATCAACACCACTAAAACGTCTCTGCCGCTCCCAGGATTCAGTGTTTTTTAATTCTTTAAAGTAGGATTAGAAAGTGCTACAGGCCTTCGCTGACGGCTGAAGGGCTGGTTCGACGCCGGGCGATAAAGTGAGAGAACGGAGAGAAGGGTCTCAGCTCTTGTTGAGGCTCCACAGGGGGTCCAGGCTGCTGAGCGGGTCGTCCCCTCCCTCCTCCCGGGGCCCCTGCAGGCCCTGGCCCTCCGCCGGCTGCAGGAAGCTCTGCTTGGTCACCCGCTGCTTCCCCCGCCCCCCGCCCTCCATGGAGAAGGCCTCGGGCGTCAGGGAGGCCAGCAGCTCCAGGGAGGACGGGGCGGGGCCGGAGGAGGCGGGGGGAGGAGGGCTGACGCTGGGCGCCGCCTCCGGGACCGGGTGGTGGTGGTTGGCCGCCGGGGGCGAGGAGGGCGAGGCGGAGTCCACGCCGTTGGGCGGCGGAGAGCGGACCTTCACGGGGGACGAGGAGGGGGAGGAGAGAGGCGGGCTGAAGGAGGAGGGGGGCCGGGTGTCTGCGGCGGGGGAGGGGGCCCGGGGCGGCTGGAGGTCGCCCGGCAGCGACGGGTCGGGCGGAGCGGCGAAGGCCTGCTCCTCCGGGCCGCAGGGGGCGGCGGCGTCCATGGCCGGGTCGGTGGCGCTGGGGGGCCGGATGCTCAGCTTGGCGATGGTGGCCTGGATGGAGCTGATGGGCATGTCGCCGCCCAGCACGATGTCCTGCTGAGACTCCTGTCTGGAGTACGGCTGCAGGGGGAAGAGACAGCGAGGCTCAGAAAACAGGACGAACACACAGGAAGACAAAGTGCACTCTGCTCTACTGAGGGTGAAGAAGTACCTCCTCTGACCAGAACTCGCAGAATCCCTTTTTAAGAACCGGGCATGCATGAGGTAAACAAATAAAACATTAGAGCTCAGCCGAAAATGACTAACAGACAGAGTGGAGCTACCGGGGAAGAGATGTGATCCAAGGTCTAGACTTTTACAACAGGGAGAGCGACACTAACACTCTATGGCAGGAAACCAAGTCTTTCATCTACTGGGCACAGTAGCTGGTAAATCCCCAAAATTCACCAGCCACTTTCACTATTTTACAAGCTAGTGCACCAAACTAAATCGAACCTTGGCGGCTGCGGAGTTAGTGTTCTTGCTGCAGGTGGCGGTAGTGATGCCGTGACGCTGCAGGACCTGCTCAGCGTGCTTCAACACCGTCTCATAGCAGAACTTCAGGTGGAGCTGCAGACAGAGAGACAGACAGAAACATGTTGATATAAAGGCTTGTTGTTATTTGGGTGCCGCTGCATGTGCTGACTGGCAGGAAGTCTTCAAACTGTCTCCTAAACAGCAGTGAGTGAGCGCTCCGTCCAGAGAAACCTGGACTCAACAACCATGGCTGGACCTTTTCACCCCCGCCACCCCACCAGAAATTCAGGTCTGCGTAGTGTGCAGTTTACTGACATCACATCACATGAGGTCCTGCCATTTGGAGCCGCCAATATGTAAAATTGCCTAGTGCAACTTTAAAGTTGTCAAATGAATCAAATATTAACCCCAAACACCGCTCCATTCAACCATTCAGATTCTTTGTGTGTCTGTGTGTGTGTGTGTGTGTGTGTGTGTGTCTGACCTTCTCCTGCAGCATGTTCTTCCTCTGTTGTCTCATCTTCTTCACCAGCAGAGGAAGGTCTGGGATCCCGTTTCCTGCCTCCAGCTCCTGCAGTGCAGCGTACAGCAGACAGAAGGCACCGGTGCGTCCCACTCCCGAGCTGAGACAGACAGCGTACGGGTTCATTAACACACTCCTCTTAAAACACTGACGGGTTAAAACAGCTGGGTATGAAAAAACACTCGTTGATGCCATACTGATTTTTGAGGCATCAAAAAGGTAATGAACAACATTAGAAATCTACTTAATCTTCTTAATTTTAGGCATTTGTACTGAGGAAATGAACCTGGCGAAAAGTTTATGGCATGTACAATTGTCACTCTCTCAAATAATTTACCCAATTACATAATAAACTGTGCTTTTATTCAATAAAAAAAAAGGTATCAAGTTTATTTAAGTATCAAAAGTATTGTTTTACAGCCAGTATTAAATTTGAAGCTTGGAAACCACTTGCAGTCTTTATAATGTACCTCTAATTACTGATGTGTTGACACTGGAGTTATGGTATTATCTTAAATGGAAAATACAAGCTTTTATGAAGAAGTGGGAAAGACCACTGGAATTGGTGGGTTTAAGAGCAGGTGGGATTCCCATCCTGAATGTAGGCCTGCATATCTAACACAGTGACACTCAAACACACTCACACACTCACCTGCAGTGCACCACGACAGGTGTGTGTAAGGGCCTCTGGTGGAGGTAGTGTCCATGAACCTCCTGGATGAAGCGCAGCAGGTTGCTCTTACTGTCAGGAAGGCCACTGCTCAGAAATACAGAGAGACAGCCAGGTTAGACTGAAGCAGACTGAAATCCCTACAACAGATTCTAGAGGAACAGGTGAAGGTCAGCTGGATAGGAACAACTATATACAAAGAATGAAAATATCACAGTTGATCAGTTACTCTGTTGGGGAGAGTGTCACTTTCAAACCAGGACAGGGAAAAATACTATTTGGAAGCACTTGATATGGTTTGGTTTAGCCTACATGGAAGCTAGATGGATGGGGTTTTACCACATAGATCAATGCAATGAACTTAAGTTTAGATTATCACAGGAAAGTATTTGAGAGTCAAATTAATATACATTCCAGCTCTGACTGAATGGAACTTTTTTTTTTAAATCCCAGTGAGGTAAATCATACTCATCTGGTACTCCAAGCAGGTAAAAATACCCACTAACAATTATTTGCAAATAATACTAACAAATACTATTTACAAATACTATGACTCAAGTCTGTTTCAAACCAGGAAGAGATCAATATTATCTTGGTGCTTAGTACAGCTTGAAGGACTCAGGATGAGAAGTAAATGACTCACAGCTCCGGCCAGGAGGTGAACTGGAGATGGACAACGGTGCGCTTCAGGCTTTGGTCGCGGTACTGCAGGCTGATCATGCGCTCCACGTGGGTGGGCGTGGTCTTCTGCGTGGTCAGGCTGAGCGTGATTGGTCCCTGAGAGAGCTGCTGGCCGCGTTCCGTCGGGAAGTAGCGCAGAACCTTTCCCTGGGAGAGATGGAGAAGAGCGTTAAACAAACAGGGAATCATGGGAGAAAAAACAGAAAATGAGGAATTGATATTTGGGTATCAACAGGAGTTGAATATTCTGAATTCTGAAATATTCTGAAATCTAAATCTAAATTAACAAAAATCAAATTCAAATAAAATAAAATACAAAATATAAAACCCCAAAATAATCCCATCCTTCAAGAATAAAAGATACTTGATCAGTCAACCTCCATACAGCAAAGAATTTTCAATGAACCTCGAAGTGAATCACACAACTAAAGATTCAGAGGTGATATACACATATCACCTGCAGGAAATATCCAGGAAACAAAAAAAACAAAAACAAAAAACACTAAAGAGAATGGACTGCCTACTCAAAAAAAATCTTGAGGTGAAAGGTGAAACGCTCTTTTGGGTTCTTCTTTGTCTCACCTGCACAAATGTATGGTTTCACAATTTGTATCTTATTATTTCTATGTTTCCGTTTACCCTCTTATGTTATGCTTATGTTTATTTTCATGTTTTTATCACTTCTATGTTTTTGCACTGTGCAAACTAAACTAAACAATACCTTCTCCAGCTCCTGCTCTGACACCAGCATGACGACCAGCGACACCTTCTGCTCGTACACCATCAGCCAGAAGTCGGCCGCCGTGCCGGTGAGCGGAGCCTGCGTGGCGATGAGGCGCGGGCAGTACGGCGACAGCTCCTCCACATAGCTAGCGTTGATGTAGTCGTCTTTGCCCGAGCGCAGCACCACGCGGTTGACGTCGTAGGGCATGACGTCCTGGTGACGGTTCTTCATGGTGTAGCAGCGGGCGATAGCGATGGAGAGTTGGCGGGCGTCCTTCTCCTGCTGATCCTGGAGCTCCTTCCAGCGGGCGTCCAGCACCGACAGGCCGCCCTCGTTCTCCGAGGGGTGCTCCAGGGATTCTACCTGGGCCCGGTAACGTTCCAGTTCTCCGTGGAGGTGGGCGACTCGTTCGGGGGCTTGGTACGGGTCGCCCTGGATCAGGAGAACCCCCTGCGAGCTCTTCTTACGGCGCTCCCCGTCCTGGGGGTCGGCTTTGGTGGGTTGCAGGACGTTGGTGGGGGCCTTGGGGCCTCCGGGCTGACTCTCCGGGCTCGAAGAGAGGAGGTCGTCCGTGCTGGAGTTCTGCCGCTGGAACAGGGAGGTGGAGGGAGAGACAGCAGAGGGAGAGGGGAGAGGAGGGGGAGCTGTGCCTCCAGGGGTGGGAGCCGGGGCGGGTCGCTGCTGGGCGGTCAGACCCAGAGAGGAAGGGCCTGGAGAGGGGGAGGGGGAGGGGGAAGGCGAGGGGGAGGGAGGGACAGCATTGGGTGGTTGGGCCACCGGAGGACCTCCAGGTGAAGGCTGGATCATGTGCTGAGCAGGGGGAACCTGTGGACCATGAGGGCCCATGGCAGTGGGCTGCTGTGGGGCACCTGGAGGTACGTTAGCCCCTGGGGCTGCAGGGTACATGGTGGAGGGTGGAGGAGGCTGTGGATGGGTCATGGGAAGAGGAGCCTGAGGTTGTTGGGGGGCCGCGGGCTGCGGGGCCAGGGGCTGCTGAGGCATCATTGGAGCCCCTCCGGGGTAGCATACTGCCCCGGAGTGAGGGGGCGGAGCCTGGGGTTGGCTGGGCATCCGCATGGGCTGCTGGGGCATGTGTGGCATAGGGGGCTGTCCAGGGTGGGGGTGGTGCTGCGGTGGCAGGGCATTGGGGGGCATCTGGGGCATGGGGCCCCTTGGCAGGTGGGCCTGAGGGCCAGGGGCCATATGTTGTGAGACAGGAGGCATCTGTGGGTGTCGGGGAGGAGGAATGGCCTGGCTGGTGGGGGGCATGTAATTCTGTGAGACTGGAGGCATTGGCTGACTTGTGGGGGGCATCTGTGGTCTGGGACCAGGTGGCATCTGCATCTGCTGATGTGGGTGAGGGGGCATCTGCTGGGCATTGGGGTGCATTGGAATTTGTTGCTGTTGTGGCAACATGTGTTGGTGAGGGAGCCCAGGGGGCATCTGTTGGTTGGCAGGGTGCAGGTAGGGCTGGGATGCAGGGGGCAGGGGCTGAGAAGTGGGGGGCATTTGAGGGTGTGCAGCGTGAGGAGGCATCTGGCCCGGAGGTGGCCTCGGCATGGAGCCCATCATCTGAGGGTGCTGCTGGGGAAGGAAGCCCTGCGGAGGCTGGTAGCCCTGTGGTATCTGAGGCTGGGGCTGGTAGCCATGTTGTTGATGTGGCTGGGGCTGACCAGGGAACGTCTGCTGGTACTGGGGGGGCATGCCCGGTCTCTGCTGTGGGGGTATATACCCATGTGGGTAGCCCTGCTGGGCCTGCATAGGAGGGCGAGGGCCAGGAATAGATCTAGGACCAGCCTGGTAGCCCTGAGGCAGCGGCTGCCCAGGGGGCTGGGGGTACTGCTGCTGCTGCTGCTGGGGTGGAGGGGCTTGCGGTGGAGGGGCTGGGCCTCGCATCCCTGGTTGGGGCATGAACTGGGGGTAGGCACCCATCTGCGGGGGCACGGTGTAGCCGGCGGAGGCTGCAGGTGGCACAGGGTGGCGCGGGGTCGGGGCGTAGCTGGGGATCGGGGTCTGGATACTATCCACAGTGGTGGTGGAGGGCCGGACTGGAGCAGGGGCCACAGGACCGGGCTGGGGGACTTGAGGAGGGGGTGGCCCATACCCTGACACCGCCGCCTGGGGTGGTATGTGTGGGGGCATCTGGGGTGGCATCTGAGGGTGGGGTCCACGTGGCAGGGGCCCCTGTGTCCCCAGAGGCCCAGAAGTAGGAAACTGAGCGATGCGCGCCAGGAGCTCCGGTGGGGGCAGGTTGGCAGGGAAGCGAGGCAGACCGGCAGCCGGAGCACCGGGCCAGGGCAGAGAGCTGCTGCCGCCCAGGTTGGCACCAGGGGGGAGGTAGGCCTCGGGGCCGGGCAGGCGAGGCGCGGCGGCGGGGAGGGAGGGGATGTCGGGGGGGAGGCTGCGCAGCTCCTCTGGAAGGTCCCCCCCCAGGGCCAGGATGGCTGCACTCAGCTGGGCCAACTCCGGGTCCTCCAGGCTAGAGCAGGCCGAGTCGGCGTCCGAACCCTTCGGCTGCAGGGAGGGCTTGGCTGCAGTGGGCCGAGCTGGAGGCTTCTTCTGGGTCTCTCTGAGCAGGAGGAACAACAGAGGTCAGAGGTGCAGCATGAAAATGAGGGATTAGAGTATGATTTTTTTCCATTAGTATAGGTCGAGAGTCAGAGAAAGTCAGAGAAAAACTGAGAATTTGTCTCTCTTCTCATGAGGCCAACATTTCTCATTTATTCACTTTGTCCATCTCAAGCTAAAAAAAAAAAGCTACTCTTGGAAAGTTTCAGGACTTTACTATTTTACTTCATTTTTCACAAACAGTGTACATGTAAACAAAAAATACAAGTAAAACTCATATTTAGCTGTCACAAGCAGACATTCCTTGTATTAAAAACTCAGTCTATCAATGTCCTCCTTACCTGTCCAGGACGGTCTTCCTCTCCTCTGCTCTGGTCTGACAGAGTGTCTTGGCTTTCTCCAGCAGGCGCGACGCCTTGGCCTCCAGGTCATCGTAGAACTCCTTCCCCTCCTGCGACTTCTTCATCAGGTCCTCGTAGGCTTCGTAGGAGGCGACCAGCGTCTGGACGGTGCCGTTCCACTGCTGCTCCGTCTGGCTCAGGCCCTTGCGGACCGAGGCATACTGGACGTTGGCCTCGGTCAGGGCCTTCAGGATGTTCTCCTGGGCCGCCAGGTTCTGGTCGATGTACACCTTCACCTGCTCGTACTTCTTCAGCTGCTCCTCAAACAAACGCTGTGAGGACACGGGTTGGTTAGAGGAGACGTTTCGCTTGTCAATTTGTGCATTAAGAGTGAGCCGAAAAGACAATGGCACTCGAAAAGGAATTAAAAGAAAAAATCCACCATAAAACACTGTTAAAAACATGCATTTTGCATTTCTGGGCCCAGACTATTTATGACTGAACATAGACAATCAAAGTTCTGAAACTATAAATGGGCAGAATAAGAAAAAGGACACCAGGAAATTAAATGTTTAGGAACATGACGTCCAATTATATTAATTACAAATAACACTGCATTACATGGTGAAAAATTAAGAGCTCTAGTTCCCTAGTTGCATTTAAGACATATTTTAATAATTTAAGGCTTAAATTTAGATAATTGATGACTTTTTCACTTTTTAACGACTTGCAAACACCCTGTATATCGTTAATGGAGTTCAGTTGTGGTATTTCTAAGATACAACATTTAGCAAATTTATTGCTTGTGTAATGCTAACTCATATAGGCGATGCTGATACTAACTTTAAGAGCTGAATTCACTGAAACAGATTCTGTTTTACACTCCTGTGAGAAGCTGAAAGCATGGAGGGCTCATTTTAATTCTGCAGACTCTTCCTTTCACCATTTCTCTCTAGGGCTCTCTCTCTGTTTTTCTGACATTACGAGCGGCCCGTACCTTCATGTCGGCCCGCTCGGTGGTGACGAGGGCGGAGGTGATGTCGTCCTGCTGGATGAGGTCGCGGAGCTGCTTCTCCAGAGAGCCCCGCTGCTCCCGCATCTCCTGCACCTTCCCCAGGATCCGCTTCATACACTGCAGCCCCGCCACCTCCTCTACACACACACACACACACACACACAAACACACTTATGTATTACATTTATAACTCATATGAGAACAAGAACCCATAAAGAGTATTGATAATCAGTGATACGTTCAGTTCAAAGCTCCACACTAAAATGTTAACAAAGGGGCCACTAGCACCTAAATTAAATAAAAAAAACATCTAGGGACTAGCTCACTTTTTAGGGATCAAAATCTCCAATGGACTTCAGATTGAAAATGTTTACCTGTATTTAACAATTACTTTCCTGTTCCTTACCTATTCACTTTCTGTGTTGCCTATTTGTAGACCTTGCATCGCTGTTTGTTCACTGAAAGTGAAGCTTCAGTTCAGCAAATCTTTTCATAATGTGCATTTAAATTTTTAGATTTGAAAAGGTAACATGTTTTCACACACTGTATTTTATCAAACAAGCAAGTAAAAAAATGCAATATCAAAATAATTTAAAGCATATTTGGCATAAAAGTAGAACCACGCAAAATAGATTTTTTTTTTTGACGTATTGCTGACGTTTCATTCATATTTAGTTCTTTAATTACACAAATAACATAGAAGGTACAGCACTTTGTTTTGCCAAATTCAAATGTCCAAGTGCAGCAGCACATGTGGACATTTTCCAGTTATATAACAGACTACATACTGTACATGTTATTCAGGATGCAAAGTAGCTGACACCGCTTCCCTTTTCATTTTAATATTTGCAACCTCCTTTCCAGCTGTTCAACAAAAAAATATGTAACAATATATTGTTGCTCTTTAGGGCTGCAACTAACGACTATTTTCATTGTCGATTAATCTGTCGATTATTTTCTCGATTAATCGATTAGTTGCTTGGTCTACAAAATGTCAGAAAATAGTGAAAAATGTTGATCAGTGTTTCCCAAAGCCCAAGATGACGTCCTCAAATGTCTTGTTTTGTCCACAACCCAAAGATATTCAGTTTACTGTCATAGAGGAGTAAAGAAACCAGAAAATATTCACATTTAAGAAGCTGGAATCAGAGAATTTTGACTTATTTTTCTTAAAAAATTACTCAAACCGATTAATCGATTATCAAAATAGTTGGCGATTAATTTAATAGTTGACAACTAATCGATTAATCGTTTCAGCTCCATTGCTCTTCATCTTATCATACCACATCCATAAAAACTCAAGAACTGAGAATTCTTAAACTGTCACTGACTGACTTCTGCTGAGTAGATCTCCATGAGCTGGAAAACTCTCATTCTTTCAGCTAATTTAGGCAATATCATCTTACCAGCTGCAGCCCTGGTGAGGCTGCTGATACAGGGCAGAACAGTCAAAGGCAAGTTCTCAAATGTACACACGTTCTGTAAATGCCACCAGCGCAGCACCCTGCACACCCCCACCCTCACCTTCGCTGAGCTGCGGCCGGGGCAGGGCGTCCCTCAGGCTCTCCAGCGGCCCCCCCAGCAGGCGCAGGTTGCTGATGTGCAGGTTCATGGCGCGGTGGAGCTCGGTGTTGGTGAAGCTGGCCTTCTCGTGGGCCTCCATGTACTTCTCCAGGTCCCTGCGGATCTCGGCCAGGGCCTGGGCCTGGGCCTGCGCCGCGGGGTGCGCCTCGGCCGCCGCCGGGCCGGCCGCCTCCTGCAGGCCCCGCACCCCCGCCTCGTCCTCCTCCAGGACGTCTCTGATCTCCCGCAGAGAGGCCTCCACGTCGGTGAAGACGCCCGACAGGACTGCAGGGAAGAGAAGGGAGGGGATATGAGTCATTATTTATAGAGCAATTTAATACACAGGACTGCCACCAAAGCGCCTTACAGAAAACATAAAAATCAATAAAACAAGCATCATAAAAACAAGACACAGAACAAGTACATCAACAACAACAGCAGCACAGGCCACAGAAGAAGATGTGTGTGTATGTTTGTTTGTTGTATGTATGTTTGTGTGTATGGTTTAGTCAATCCGCTAACACTCTTATCTAGAGCGTCCTAAAATGAGCACAACAGTAGAATAAGCTCTAGAAAATCAATAATTCATAAAATGCAAAATGCAGAGAGACAACAGGCATACTTTTTGACTGATGACTGTAAAAGAAAACCCCACAACATCTTTCCAAGTGCATCAATCAGCAAGTCTCTGCATCACCAGAACATATTCATCCTTCACGTATTGTGACACTGTGTGGTAGAAGCCAAGGTGTGAGGTGTTACCTGCCTCTTCCTTTGCACTCCGACACCAAAACACAGTCTCACTGGAAGAGGTTGTAGTGCATCTATTTATTTCTGTGTACATGTGTGTGTGTATGTGCGTGTGTCCCTTGCCACTGACCCTGCATGGACTGGATGAGGCTCTTGACGGTGTCGGGCCGGACGCTGAGGGCGGCACACTTCTCCATCAGGACGGTGGGAATGTGGCTGTACATGTCCAGGTTGTCCACCGACTCCGGCTCCAAGCCCAGAGAGTCCATGAACTGCCTGCAGGAGGAGACAGGACCAGTTAGCCACACCAGGAAAAAACACATCGGCTAGACTATTGGTCAGACTATTGATTTTTGGTATCAATATTGATTTCAAGGTATGGAATGGCATTTCAAAAAGCGTCATGTTTGTTTGTTTATGAACATTTTGGTTAAGGAAATCAATTGAGCATGGTGTGATGCTGTGTAGATTTATAGAGAATACAAAATATAATTGAATTGATTTGTGTGTTTCTTATGCATGGGACAGGTCCATAATCTGCACTTGAATGTCAAGCCTTAGGCAAAGTTAGCGAACACACAATATCTACTCACTCTAGTGTCTCGTTCTTGCCGTCAATCTTGGCCATGATGTCCCTCAGCAGCTTGGCCTTCTCCTCACTGCAAAAACAGACCCAACCATTAGCACAGACATTTTTGACGTATATTTATGCAGGCTAGGCTGACTGAACACACAGCTCTTTTTCAGCATCACCCTGCTTCACACTCATACATTTACACACATTCTCACCTTGGACATGAGCAGCATAACCAATGTCTTTTACTGAGTAAATCAACTGAACTCCTCTAACCCCCAACAACCGTCTAATATGAACCTGTCATCTACCTGTACAGAGACGAAGCCTCGTGGGCAGCCATGGGCACCAGCTTGGCGAACAGGTCCGGTCCGGTGACACTGGGGTCGGTGGGGTTGACTGGCAGAGCCTTCACCAGCGGGGCACCTATGGGCGCAGAGCGGCTGCTTTTACTGGCATACTAACACATAAGCTTGTTTTCATAAATGGAAATAGATAGCTCAACAGAAGGGGAAGCCACAAATACTGACATATTAAGAATAAGGAAGAAATAGACGCAGATGTTATTTGTGCCTATAGTGAAGCCTGAGGCCAATTTTACTCAGCACTCCCACGTTCTCACAGCACTCCTACTGCGGTCTGTTTGTGCCTCATTGGTGATATTTTGGATATGTGAGGCAAAAGCCTGTAGGCAGTTCCACCAAACAGAAGTTAGCAATTAACACAGCTATCTGGATCCAAGATGGCGGCAGGGCAGTGCATTGAATTCTACTGCCTGATTTTAAAACATTACATTATTTAAGACAACAAAACATAAAACCTCAAATAGGATCAAATCGATGTATTATAGCTGAATTTTAAAACACAGAACCAAGGTGATTAACTCACTAATTTCAGCTTTGACCAGCAGTAGTTTGCATTAGTGTGTGTTGGATCCGGCAATTACTGCAACACTCATTGAAAATTCAAATACACAACCCTGGTTATAATCAGAGACTGGGCATGTATGGTCCAAGGAGCAAAACATACCAAAATCAGAATCACTTTAATCACCAAGTACAATAAATGTGTAGGAATTTGTCTTGGTGACTCTGGCACAGAGACATATTGATAACTTAAGAGTTTCATAGTAAACACTGACACACACAGTACAAAGACAACAGGACCTCAAACTGCATACGGACAGTGGAAGACACACAACAGACTGTAGGACTATTCATATCACTCTACATAAATACATTCAACATGTTACAACTATATGCAAAATCTATAATCTATAATCGAATATACTGAAGCTTCTGTTACCTTTGACTGAGGCCAGAGTCTCCAAAGAAGGGATCGACTCATGATAGATGAAGTCATTGTCCTTCTTGGCGGAGTTAAACCTGTGGGTAAAAGTCAAAAGAGAAGACGTTTTAACATTTAAATCAAAAAGGAAGAAGCCGTACCACATTACCAGCGCAACTACATAGAAAATGCCAAAACTGTTGCTCATTTTGCTCACTTTCCCCCGATAACGTCCATGCTGAACCTCAGGGCATCTTGCACGCTGTCAGGTTGACCCTGGTTGTACCAAGACACACAGCGGAGATGTCAGTTTATGACAGAAGGGGAACACACACACACACACACACACACACACACACACAAGACATTATACATGAGTTGCTGGAGGGTAACTGCAGCTTTACCTTGGCCAGCTTGATGGCTTCATTGAGTTTGTCCAAGGAGCTCTGCAGGTAAGCCAGCTGCGGGAAACAGAAAATCCAAATCCAGGTAAGAGACAGAATGAAATAAAGGGGAGAGGGAGCGGTAAAATGTTGACAGAGTGAGAGAGAAAGAAGAAGAAAGGAAATGACATGCTTACATTGCAGGCTTTTTGCTGATGCCCTTATCGAAAGAAACTTAGAATAAGTGTAAGGTGTCTGCATGGAAACCACCTCGGCTGCGTTGTTAATCAAATCTTAAAACCTTTTGAAGCAGTCTGTATAAATTTCACTGGCTGTTAGCGGATGACGTTTACCTGCTGTCCGTCAAAATTTTAACTAGTTTCAACTTTTTTGACGGACTGGGTTGTGATGTTTAATTCACGCACTGCACTCTGTCAATGTCATCCCTCAACACCTCTCTCATTGAAATACACGGGATATTGTGCGTTTTTGACGTATCACAAATGCTCATGTGAACGCCGCCCAACAGTAGAATAAGTTTAAATTTCTATTGGCAACACTGCAGCGACGAATAGGAAGGAGTACAAGGGTCAAATATTCCTGTGCATGAAATTTGGTCCTACCCGCTCTCCATACTTCTGCTGCTCCTCAGCTTGTTTCCCCATATGGAGCTGTGGAGAGAAAAAAAAAAGACTGAGACAAAGAAGGGATGTGTGTGTGTGTGTGTGTGTGTGTGTGTGTATCTGAATAGTCAAATTCCAAATTTTCCTATTTGCACACCACCTCTGCAACACACAGGGACATTCATACACACACACACACACTCTCACAGTCACTCCCTCTCTCCCACTGGACTCACATGTGCGATAGCAGCAAAGTAGTAGATCTTCATCTGGACCAGTTTCTTCCAGTCCTTCTGGATCTTTCCCAGCATGGAGGCGGTCTCAGAGTTCTCCAGGGCCCTGCAGGCCTCTTTGTAGTAATCCACCACCTGGAGCAGGACAGCAGCACCATCACACACCAGCACGGTCTGAGTACTGTCTCTCACACACAGAGCAGTGTGATAACAATAGGCCACTTCTAAATCTGTTATTTTAACATAAGTTATGCAATGCTAGCTGGCTGCTATGCCAACTCTATAAGTAGTTAGTAATCCTCCTTGTTTTCTCTTGTTTTTTTAACCTTATATAGCTGCGTCACTTTGAAGAAAACCTTTCAGATGGTGAACACACATCGTTAAATGTTGTATTAAAGCTGTACCGGTGAGGATGTACTTTGCTGTGACTATGGGTACGATGGTGATGTCGGCAGCACTGAGGTACCCATAGTCACAGCAAAGTACATAATTTTGGGTATTATTGCCACTGTATATTTCATCATAAAAAAAGGCAGGCATGGAAGTTAACATCAGCCACCAGACAAATGCCAGTACATTTTTGCCTGAGTCTGATCGTCTCATCGTTTGGAGGTTCTGTTCTACTCTAAAACTCATATTTAACTGCTGAACTTTCCATTGCAGCAGCTACTGTGGCTGGTGAATGACAAAGTGAGTCGCTGGCCTGTAAAAAGGTTTGACATATTTTGAAATACATGATATTTGATGGTAAAAAGTTGACCTGAGCGCTGATGCGGGCAACCAGGAAGCTCTTCCTGTTGTCCAACATGGACTTCTCCAGAAGACACTCCTGAGCCTGGCCCTGGGACAGAGACAGGGTGATGAGACATGAAACATTTGTGTGTGTGTGTGTGAATGAGTGTGTGTGTGTGTGTGTGTGTGTGTGTGTGTGTGTTAGCTACCAGCATAAGGTTGATGTTGAGGTTAAGGATCTGGTGACTCATGTCCACACTGAAGTTGTGGCTGAAGTGGTC
Source organism: Centroberyx gerrardi (assembly GCF_048128805.1). NCBI lineage: Eukaryota > Metazoa > Chordata > Actinopteri > Beryciformes > Berycidae > Centroberyx > Centroberyx gerrardi. The sequence continues at coordinate 4,893,708 of NC_136008.1, read as the reverse complement.
CCTCAGGTAGGAGAAAGCCCCCGCCGAGCACTGGAAGTGGGTGCAGGACACCTTCATCCCCTGGACAGAGAGAAAATGGTAAGTGGGACTGTGTGTGTGTGTGTGTGTGTGTGTGTGTGTGTGTGTGTGCATGCGTGCATGTGTGTGTAGCTTACCTCCTCAGATACCCTGTTATCCATGGCTCCCAACATGGAGTGGAGGGCCCCTACAGAGAATCAACAGGTAGTTTCAGTTAGATTGCTTTGCATTCAGGAGTGAAATATTGACCAGACTTCACTCCAGCTTCAGGTCAGGTCTCAGTTTGTTAAAGATTATTTCAAAGCATTTTTTCTTTATGAGATAATAAAGTTAAGAGGAACAGGAAAGCTGGTTGGGGCAGGCAGAGTGAGTGACATGCAGCAAAAAACACCAGGCATTTGAGAAGTGACCACTGCTGCTTACCAAATAACTACTGACACAAAAGTAAAACTTACTGTAGAAAAAAGTAAAAGTTACTATTGAGAAGCATATAAGTTAACAACTATCTTAGGGCTTTTGAGTGTTGAGTGACGAATTTCAGGTAACATTTTTTTTTCTTACACTATAGAAATATACAGTATATAGTATGAATCAGAATGAATCCCTTTACTGAAACCGAGTCTAAAAGAATTGGCGACCAATGTCAGTTAGCTAGTAAACAAACAATTTAGGGTTTGGTCACAAGAGGAGTCTGAGTCTCAGTTCAGCATTCAGTCTTTTTAAGGGCATCCTGCAACGCAAAACTTGGCCCACAATGGTCAGTTTAGCTGCTTTATCAGTGTCAGTTTAAATTAACTGGACGAGTTTAAAACAAGTCGAGTTCCACATGACGTGACTCACCCAGATTGTAGAGGATGCAGGCTTGCTCATAGCTGATGTCATCATGGGTGACTGTTTTTCCAGAGAAGATCTCAGTCCTGAGAGAGGCAAAGATAACAGTAGCACATGAGATGGAGTGTAAAAAACAGGGGAGTTTTGTAGGGTGTGTGTGTGTGTGTGTGTGTGTGTGTGTGTGTGTGTGTGTGTTGTCCTACCATGAGATGGGCACGGCGGCCTCCTGGCCCGGTCCCAGCGGTACGCGGCTCTGGAGGTAATGCAGCTGGCCAAAATACTTCCTCAGCGTGCTGCAGCCCTCAAAATCCCTCGTCACGTTCACTGCGCTCTGCACACACACACACACACACACGCACACACACACACACACACACACACACACGCACACACACGCACACACACACACACACACACACATACAGAAACACAGTGTTTCTTTTCTATTTAATCAGCTGTGTTTTGCCACCACAGCAAGATAATTAGCAACTCTGCAAAAGAAACAGTCAAATAAAAACTGGAATGTACACAAACTTTCCTTGAAAACATGAAGAAGTTTAGTCTTTATGTTTAGAATTGATGTTTTTCATGATGAAGTTTCCAAAGAGTCGCTTTTTTAGTACTGTAATTTCCACTAGAACCATAACTGTGAGCCAAACAGGGATAGATGTGCAACCAAAGTTAAGATTACTCCCAAACTAAGCATAAAATTACAGAGGAAACACTGCAAATATCAGCCGGCTATTAAACATAACTATCTGTTGAAGCAGTCAACAATAAGCTAAGAGAGAGGCTGATGCAACAACGTCTCTATAAAAAGGTTTAACACCACCACTGGCTTTTGAAGCAGGGACATAAATTTCATTTCAACTTCCAACTTTTCACTCTGAGCAGCAAATAACTGACATACTAAGGGCAAAGTAGCAGCCACAATGCAACTCCATTTCCCCTCACTTCTTCAGCAAGATTGACACAAAATATATAAGTTTACATGAGAAAAATATGCAGAGAGAGTGAGAATTATTCTGCCCAACAAAGGCAAGTAACTACTTGTTACTGTATGTGTTTCATACGTCAGAGGCCATATCCAGGGTTTAGATTTAATATCAACAAAAATTCTTCCTATAAATGCTACTAAATGATAAACATTTGGGTTCCGAAAATACTTTTGTCGAGGCAAGAGATAAACTTTAAAGCCATTTTTCACAGTTCTACTACTCATTCAGTTACTGCTCTTTGGCTTTGTAGTGCAGTGAGACGTTTTGAAGGACAAACATTAACCAAAATATGAAACATGGCAGTCTGATTTGTTGTCAAACTGCCTTTAAATTCATGCATTAAATGGAATGTGAAACAACTAGACCACAGCCAACCACAAGATGAGCCAATCACAAAGCTCAACTGTGCTTCAAATAAAACGAAGAGCCAGTAAAAACACAGAGAGTGTCTGAGCCTCCCCCCAAAATCCACACCTATATTCTGAAGGGAGTGAAGGTGTTGCATATTTAATGGCTTACATCATCATTATGAAATGAAGCAAGGAAACCACAGTGGGGAAAAAACACACTGGGATTCATGTTTACTATGTACTGTGATCTGATGTACTGCAACTACACCTATACGTCTTGTACAGAAATCTAGTTTGATTCACAGCTACATCTCAATACTGATCAGACCTAAACTCATCTACATTACACCTACACTTAGGCTTACACAGCATCTCCCAACCTCGCCATCAGTCTCAACAGCAGGCTGAAACGACTATGAATTCATATTTTTGAGTTACGTTCTCAGCAGTCATAACATGGCAGTGAACAGATTGCTTGGGAACACTTCCTGGTCTTGTTTTTTTCTTTATTCAAATGGCACCCAGCAGAAGAAGTTGTGCGAGGATCAGGTGATGCCAACTTGTTTATAAGAGGGAGCGATTTAGAGTTTGGTTAATCGGCTTGACTAGCATCAATCCTCTCATATGATCAAACAGGAGTTGATGGTAGACAAATCCCCGAGCTAAATTTACATTCATATTTCATATTTTAGTCATCTAGCTGACGCTCTTATCCAGACGCTTCGATTCCTGCATCACCAACATAACAAGTAACCCAGACGAAGGCGTGGAAGGCTCTGATCCCCAGAACGATTTGTGAGAGCGGAGCAGTTAGTCACAGTTTCACACGCTGCCTACCTGCCGCAGCGTCTCCAGTTTCTTCAGCTGTTCGTTGTAGTTGTCCGGATTCTCTCCATAGTTCTTCAGGATGAACTGGGGGATGAGGAGAGGAGAGGAGACAGAAACAGCAGGTGAAGGAACTGTATTTTAATACGCCTACATGAGGTCAGATTACAGGTCCGATAAAAACGCTTTACCACCAGGATGGGAAATCACCACTAGCTTCAAGCCAAATGCTGGGAAATTTTGACTGTGGATGGTAAGCTTGTCCTCTCTACCAGCCACTTAGCCAGGTAACCAGCCATCATTTGGAAGTCCTATACTAAAGGTCTATTAGAAAAATCTAGCTGGCTGGTAAAACAGCCAAAGCAGCTAGTGGCTTTGGGATGGAACAGCTACTGTGTTTCCTTTACTTTCCTGTCCTGCTTGCCACCAAAAAGTTTAGATGAAAAAAACAACTCCAGAATTTTCTTGTTTAAGATGTTTTTTTTTTTACAGCACAGTCATATTTAACATTATCTGACATGCAGGATATCAGTTCAGGAGAAAACAGTGCTATTAGCATTTCCGTTTCATTCAACTCTCTTTGACCCTTGGCTAACTAATCATTACACTTATCTTTGGTCCTAAGCAACGGCCATGACTTAGCCTCCTTCAGGCTGTGGATCTATCCCATCATGCCTTGCCAAGACATTCACTGTCCCCATGAGCTGATCTAATGAGCGTCGAGCTACTTAATGTCAGGTCAGGAGGTAAACAACCCCACTGAATACTCAGACATACTCACTCCGCATGGCACTAGTATGTCTGCGTCCAATTAATATAATGAAATTAAGCCAGTCGGATGGTCACAAGGCCGGAAAGATGTACAATGACACAGCAACAAGACAGGCATTGTCCCGGTTCCCGATGTGTGCCGTTATCTCTTTCTCCCTTTGCATCGTATTGAAATTAGCCCTGCTCGGTGGATTACATGTAAACCAAATTTACTAGACGACTCCAACAATTCGGAAAAGGTCTTATGCAATAATCTGAGAGGTATGCATGTTTGGAAAGCAACATTAAATGGTCAGATTTTGCAATAGATTTTGACATTCTCTCCCATACAAAAAGAGGAAAAGAGAACAGCATGTGTTGGAGCTGAACTACCACATTCCACAAAGACAACAACACTCTCACCAGCTGTCTCCTACATCCTTGCTTTTTATTTTTTTGATGACTTCTTTCATGCAACAGCTAAAATGGATGGACTGACTTGCTTTGATGAAACAAAACAAACCTCACTTAACCGACTCTCAATTGGGAGAAAATGCAACTGCTATATCTGATCAATAAAAATTGATTACTGATTTCGTCATTCCTTTGCGTCATATCTCACATTTCTAGTGTGGCTCACTGACTGTAGGCCAATCGAGTATTCCAGATAGGAATCAGCCAAGAGGGCAAAGATCTGTCATTTTATCTAGATCAGGAAAAGGAGGTAGAAAATGGGGCAATCGATAAAGATAACAATGAGCAAATCACATCAAGGATGTAAACGTCAGTCATATAAACTCAGTCACAACACTGGGATTACGTTACGAGTAAAACGCCTCAAAATGTGTAATCTATTTGTACTTTAAAATTTGACAGTCTGATTGCGAAAACCAATCTGAGGACTGTCATGATCACGTCACGTCATGCCATGTCGTCACGTCATGATCAGATGACAAGAAAAGCTTTAACCATGCATTTGTAGTATCACTTTTGACGTGTACTAGGGCTGTTGGCATAATTAGTCTTTGTTTTGGCAGTGAGCCGTGATGTCATAGCTTTCAATATCCATAAAACCTGCTGTGGTCAGGTGCATATGACAATGATCTCACTGTTTATTAGTTTCATCTCAGCAGACTGACTGGGCCCTGCCGAGCTGGACTCGTTACGTTAGGAAACTGTAGTGCTACCTTTATCGCTGTTAGCAGTTATTCATATTTTCTGGGTACCGTTAGCCAGCTAATTATGAACTTCAACTTGACGAGCTAGCTTGTTTATTAGCGAGCAGCTACATGTTAGCGTTAGCAAACAAAGGCGGTGGTCAGGGAGGTTTGCCAGATTCTAGCTAGCTAGCCGAGCCCGAACATTCTCGAACCCCCAACCGCCTGTGATAGCTAGTTTGTCCGTTGGCTAGCTTGCTAATGAGGTTATCCAGTCATCCATAATCCCTGTCTGGTTGACTTCCGACCTCAGCCCTGTTGCTCCACTCCCCACCCAGCTCACCTGCCTGACGGACGGGCTGAACTGGAACTCCCCAGCCTCTTTCAGATCCAGCCAGATCATCGGCATGCGGGGGACCGCCTCCATCGCGGCCGACGGCGGATCGACACCGGACTGTCAGCCGTTACGATCTCAATATCACGTCGATAGTTTTGTGGACGTTAACGGTTTTAGCAGATATCCCCCAAACAACTGTGTCATGTACCCATTTACACTCCAACCGGAAGCTGGGACGGGAAATGACGTAACCAGCCGATCCGCATAGGCTTGTGGGAGATGTAGTTACTGATGTAGTTTGACTTGCTTTCAGGGAAGAGACTGTATTGAGCAGGGTCACGATCAAACAGGGATGCAGTGGGGAATGCAGATAAACCCACCTAAAAACTTATTTGCTAAATAAAATGTACCCACCGGAGACACTGGGGGACATTTTAGGCTGATATAAAACTTAATGTCGAAAATTTACAATAAATATTTGATCTTCTCAAAAATTGACTGATATTCTACTCTTTTTTTGTTTCCCTGGTGGATTATGTCATGTTTGTTTTTGTGTGTTATCAATAAAAAGGCATTCGCAAATAATAACACTAAAATTGAGTAAATATTGTGTTTATTATATTATATATATATATATATATATTATATTTGACTTACATCAAACTGATGTAAGTCTTATGAAGACAATGTCTTTTAAGGAAAATAAGCATACATGTATTGTTTTTTGTATATATTGGTGTTTTTTCTTTTGTCTCACCGATTGGAGGTCACGGTTTACCCAGGTTTTTATTCACCACTACATCACTGGGGCCACATTGGTCCATCCCATTTAAAAATGCTCATGCAACCAGCAGATGACCTCCCTGTCTCCCCCTTGAGAAAGGAGGGTGGTGTTCTTCCAGCACTTACCAGTCATTCTGTACTGGATGTATTTTACTTATGTGCAAATAAATAAAATATGCCAATAAATTAATAGACACAGAGTAGGAAGTCCAGTGATGCATCTTGCAGGAGGCCCAGAAGTCAAAGCAGCAACCTGACCAGAATCCTGTGCAACATTTTTTTCACTTTAAGGGGCATTAAGATATTAAATTGATACTGGACTCTTGATTTGCTCTGACTTGACTTGCTGTTCTACATTTAGACTTGGGACTTGACATTAATGACTTGGACTTGACTTGGTAATCTACATTTAGACTTGAGACTGGTGCCTCAAGACTTGAGACTGACTTGGGACTCGAGTAAAGTTGACTTGGTCACACCTCTGATAAATCCATATAGGAATATTGCATATAATCCAGAGATTAAAAAAAAAAACGAATAGAAAGATAAAATAAAGAATAATAATGAATGAAGAATAATAAATAAGTATAATCACTATAAACTCATTGTTGAGTACCACAGACACAAGTCCATTTGGGAATATTGTAGTTATTTTTCGTTAGGGAATGCATCTGTAGAGGCACTATAGGCTACTAACATTTTTTTATTCACACTTTTACAGCCAACAAGTTTATGGCACCAAGTTCATGAATAAACTTTATAAGTTTCACAATGAAAATTACAAAGAAAAACAAAACCATCCTAAAAGTCACAAAAAAAAAACCTTTTTCCAAAATGTTTGAATAAATGTGCCAACTCAGGCTGCGCATAAACGCTTAATTTGTTGCCAACTGCATCAAGCCAGCTAAAAAGAACAAGAGTAACACCGGAAATTAAGCGATTTTGCCTTCAAAATAAAAGCGTTCCCCATAAGTACGTAACGTTATTACGGCTGACGTCACACCAGGGACTGACCGCCACATTCTGTGGGCAGTACTGTACCCCACCCATGGGTTATAATCAACTTTTCCCAAATAGAAACATTTCTATTTTGTTGACAGTTTTGTATGTGTTGCATCTTACACAGGCCTAAACACCCATAATTACATGCGGTGAAAAAAACACATCAATTGTCTTTTTACTTGCTACGCAAAAATATTGTTTGTGCTCTTTAGTACAGTACTTTACTCATAAAATGCTGTAACATGATGTTCAATGAGGGTTTTACTTTGAAGGTTCTAACCGGAAGTCGAATGATTTATTCTGTCTGGCTTGACACTTGTTGTGTCGCCGCCATTTTTGACCCACAAATAATAAAAACAAATGATATTTTGTTTTTGCGAAGAAGTTGCGAAAGTGTATCCATCAACTAGGAGTTCATATCAGCATAATTTAAGAGTAACTCTTTTGACATCGTCTTTGTGAGGCAAGTATACCACAATAATTATTAATCCCAGAAATACATTCTTTGATAGCTAAACATGAAATTAGAATAAGAGCTAACATTAATGTAGCGATAAATGAGAACTCCAAGGATAGCCACAATATTAGCAAGCAAGCAAGTTAGCTTTCTCCAGTCTGTCTGGTCGGAGATAATAAGCTATCGACGTGTATCGATATCTCGGTAGTTGTCGAAATCACAGCTGAAGATATTATTGTTTATTTGTAAATCCGACCGGAGTTGTTCAGCTGAGCTGCAGCAGGAGACTTGACTAGCGGATGTGGAAATAGCTTATAACGTTAGCTGATGTGCGGCTCTCATTTGCTATCCGCAACTTCCACCGGAACAAAGCAAATAAGATGTCAAACTAAACCTCGGATTTAATATCTTCAATAATTATTCATGTGTTCCCTTTGTCTTTTATCGAGTGAGAAAACGGATCTATTCTGGTCAGTCTACCAGTCAGCGATAGGCCGTGTGGAGGGAATCGCTCAAAAACTGCATAGATAAAGCTTCATCTAGAAAGCTTTAATTTCCTACATCCTGCCAAAGTAGTTGCTCCACTGTATCCTCACTATGCAAAACAGCCATACAACAGGACATAGGCTGACACATATCTGCTAGTATTTACAGCACTGTATAACCAAATCAGTGACTGAATCTGGTCGAAGTTTCTGGAATAACTTTGGTTATTATTTGGTTATTAACGGTTTGAGTTGCATATGCATCGATAACCAATAGAAATACTCTTTTCAGTCCTTTCCTTGCCTTTTCCAGGCCTTATATACGTAATTACACGTTATTCCCCTTGTTCAATTCACTACCACTGTAATTATGCAGCAACAGTAAAATAATGTAAAACGATTACCAACTATAGCCTGCTAGTCCTAATTAGTTTGTGTTATTTACATATAAAGTAATAATAATACTGAATAGCCTGACAAGAAAGGTCTCATAAAACTGAAGGAAGACATTGGATCATTGCTGAAGATCATAATTTGCTTAAGTGCAAAACAGTCTAAACCCAAGACAAACCAGCTATTGAAGTGTTGAAGTGTATTACAGATATATGGCTTTACCACAATAACAACCACAGACACAGACAGCAACTTGTGCTTATAGTTTAAAATGTCACTCCTGCCCAGCTGCTCTGTCCCTGTCTGAGAGCATCACAGTGTTTCTCCTCCCTGCCAGTAGATGTCTCTGGTGTACCTGGGGAAGCGGCTGCTGGAGGCGGCGCGGGCCGGACAGGACGATGATGTCAGAACCCTGATGGCCAATGGGGCTCCGTTCACCACAGACTGGGTGAGGCTGTTATGAGTTAATTATGGAATAATCTTTCATCTAATCCATAATAAGCGGTGTGGACAGTCATCTGCTGCTCGGAGACAGAGGGTGTTGTTCCTCACTGGGGTTTGAAGACACATTTTTTACAGTAAAAGGAACACTGAGCAGCCACTAATTAAATGAAAAATCCCCTCTCTGATCCTCTTACACTGTTAGATATCATTAATCTGTGATGTTCAGTGGATTAATGATTCCAGCAGTTATTTTGTGATGAAGTGTTGTAATTTTCTTTTCTGGTGAACCCACTTTCCCTCAATCTGCCTCGTCTACTTCTACTTCAGTTAGTGATATCCGACGTTTCCCAGAATGACTTTTGACAACCCCCAGAGGCACAAACTTGTTGCTTTCAGCTGTGGGTTATACGTGTCGGTCGAGAGAGAAATAAACATAGAGATAGTAATAGTAAGAGCTATTTCCAGTGAGAGTTTTTCCAGTGGAGAAAAAGTGAGAGTCTCGCCACTTACTCAAAACTCAACCTGTCTTGTGGCTGCATTGCATGCTGGTCTATTGAGGCTGCTGTCAGTGGAGAAATTGTTCTCTCTCCTCTTCTCTCCCTGTATGATTGTTGAACGTCTCTTGGTGCAAAATGGCGGCTCTAGAAAGAAGCCTTCGCTGTTTGATTCTGAGGGACTGACACCAAAACCTGACGTTTACCGCTGATGTTTTACTTCCTGAAACATTTTCTGCTGTCAAACTCCATTGTAGCTGCTGGAAATATCTCAGTGTGATGTCATGTCGTTCAGGAATAAGAAAAATACACCAAACAACAACACGGGCCCAGAAATGCAAAGTGTTCGTCCAAGTGATTTAAGGTGGACTCTTCAAACTCTGATGTTGCTGGTGTTAACAGAACCAAAACAGTCCTTCACAGAGAACAGCAGTAGAGACCTTCTTTCTACTCAGTGTAGTTGTATTATAAATCTCTGTCAGAAGCCTGTAGGTGAGGTTGTAATGAATTAATTACAACATAATCTCCGATCTCGTCCGTATGCTGTGTGGACTCTTGCCTCTTGCCCGGAGACAGCGGTAATGTGTTGCTTCATCAAAATGCAGCGGTGGCGTGTCGGCACTCCTGAAGCCACATCTCAGACCACCAGTCCCAGAGAGCAGGGAACGTTTTCTGCATGCAGAGCGTCAGTCTGATCTCTCTCACCCCCCCCCACCCCCTCTGTTGTCTTTATCAGGACTAGTTTGAATTTATTTTTATCCTCCCTGTCATTCTATGTGTCGTCTTATTCTCCTGTTTTCCAGCATGTTAGATTCTGCTACCCAAACACTGTTGTGTCTTTGCTTGGCATCTTGATTTTGTTTGTTTGCTTTGAGGTGAGATATTTTTATCATTTTCTTTGCTCTTCTGTTTACTGTATTCTATTGCTGCATTTTCACCACTTCACTTGTGTGTTTGATCACTGTGCAAAGAGACTAAATCAAACTAAACTAAATCTCATGTAGCTGCAGGTCGACGGGGTTGCAGTGCGATGTGCAAAGCGAGTAAACACTCATATATTCCCTGTGTACTTCACTTTTGCACAAATTTGCACATGTGAAACAAACCGACTGCATTAGTGGCATATGCCAGCGAGCAGTAAATTATAAATGAATCGATAGATATATATAGGCTATATAGAACATCATAGCATTAATAAAATGATAATGAGAGTTGGGGGAAGGGCCTGTGGATTTTGCATGTAGCCTTGCATGTTAAAAGAAATATCTAATGATTTAAACAACACGGGTTCATGTAGCTCCTTAATAAATGCATGGAGGCAGCTATTTCATCAGCTTGCAGGTAAATTCAATTCATTTAAAATACAGATTACAATAATATCATATACAAACATTGAATGTATCTTTTCAAAAAAGCTAATTTAAGTAAATATTGGTTCAGTGGACATTTACCAAAACAGACAACGTGATGCAATTATCCCTTTTGCGGTCTTATTGTATTTTCTATTCCCTGCTGGGTGAAAACTCTCTAGTGTCACAGTTATCAAGTGTACAACAGCAGATAATAGTTGTTAGCAGGTCACTCTTGAAAAAGAGAATATTGATCTCAGTGAGACTTCCTGCTTAAATAAAGGAATAATAAAAAGATAAAATGAAGTGTGTTTTCAAAATTCTTAAAGCCACATAAATATATGAGGCTCCCACACACCATCTACTTGCAAATCTCAATTTATTGCGACGTTTCGGTCATAAACGTCGCCATGAATTGAGATTTGCGAGCAGATGGCGTGCGGGAGCCTCATATATTTACGTTGCTGTTTTTTTCTCTGAGCAGCCATGACTGAAATTGTCAGGTGTGCAAACTTTGTTTTATTATGAAATTCGTAAAGTTAAAAGTAAATGTGCAAATGCAAGTCTCAGAGTAGTTCCAGTGTCACGTTAGTCATAGGAAGAAGTGGAAGAGCAGCATGACGTCTCCTCGCTGCGACTTGGAAGCGTTCACATGTCTAACTTGTTGGAACGGCCTCATCCAAAATCATTTTTATTTATGAATGTAAAATGAACCATAAATGAACTGCAGCAGATATTGCTCACTTTCCGTAAGTAGAGTTAATTGTATTACTGTGAATATAACTGATGATAATTTTGATTTTTGTTATATTGGACTGCCAACATCGGTGGATTAAGTGGGAGATATTGGAGCCCACAACAAACTCCCACATGTCCTACTTGTAATTACCACTAGGAGACTGACTGAAAGGTTTTTCCCAGTCGGCAGCTCGTGTTTACGGTAAATCCAAGATGACGAGAAACGCGGCATTAGAGACGAAGAATTAGACGACAGAATTCAGCTGCAGAGCCTCCTGGAGGAGCTGTGGACCTCATTAAATGAAACATCACTGATAGGAAGAGTCTACTTGATAACCACAACGTTTCTACATCGATACTCATCCTAGTTTAATAGCACAAGGGAGCTATTACACAGCCTCTGTAGTGATAAAATGACTAATGCTATGTCATTCTACATCTATATAATCTACTCCTTCCTGGCATCCATGGCTAACGCAGCGGTAGCCTACAGGTCAGAGAAGCAGGTTTGTGACTGGAAGGTTTCTGGTTTGAATCCCCGGACTGGCTGGGAAAATGTAGGTGGGGAAAGTGAGTAACGCTCCTCCCTTCCTAAATAACTCACTTACTTTACTTTATTGCCACATCAACTAGACAGTTGCTTGGAATTTGCTGTAGTGCGCTCATAAAAACATCCATAACACACAAAACAGACTGCACAAGCCAGCAAACAAACAACAACAAGCATCAACAACACAAGGCAAACTAAAGAGTAATAGATAATAAGTAAGAGAGCAAGAAAGAGAAAAGAAAAATTATGTTTCATGGTCATGGTCGTAACCACAGTCAAGATGCCCTCGAGCAAGGCAGTTAATCCCCCCAACATGTTTCAGTGGAGCTGTAGGACAGTGGTTCCCAAAGTGGGGTCCGGGATCCCCCCAGGGGTCCTTGAGGGAATTTCAGGGGGTCCCCAGAAAAATGAGCAATCGTTTTATTTCACTCTGTAAAAGTTAGCACAATGAGAGCATGTACTGTAAGGACTGTTTTACACCTAGGTTTCACTCTCCACCCTGCTGGTATCACCTCACCTACAGAATATAGGCCTACAGTTATATAAGTCTGTCATGTTTAAAGTCCCCATGAAACAAACTCCCACTACTTTTACTTCCTGGAAAACAGAGTATCTTTCATGGTGACATCACGCTGCACCAGGAGGCGTAAATATACATTTCTAACCAATAAAACCATCAGATTTTTGAACAATCCGGCCCCTCGGCACCCCACCCATCAAATAAAATTGCCTTTCTCTCCCTGACTCATATTCCAATGGTTTAGACTTTTGATTGATCACTGCACTTGAGGAAAGGAGGAAAAGGAAAGGAGGAAATGCATCAAATCAAGGAAGTAAAGATATGGCATCTTTACTTCCTTGATTTGATGCATTTCCTCCTTTCCTTTTTTTTCATCATGGGGTCTTTAACAACAAAAATTCTTCTCAGATGGGGTTCCATGGGACAAAATCTCAAATCTTATTGATGAGGTCTGTGGTCTAATGCGGATCTGTTTGGGGGGTCCTTGATATGAAAAAGTTGGGGAACCCCTGCTGTAGGGGACTGGTTGAAGGGGTGAATGTGTGGAACTGAATGAATGTGAAGCAAGGCGATGCTGGGAAACAGCATGCGGCTCCGTCAACTTCCCCCGGATAAATAAAGATAATAAAAGCTATATTTATCTGTGTTTCCTCTGCAGCTGGGCACGTCGCCGCTGCACCTGGCAGCTCAGTACGGCCACCACTCCACGGCCGAGGTGCTGCTGCGCGCCGGCGTCAGCAGGGACGCCCGCACCAAGGTGGACAGGACCCCCCTGCACATGGCCGCCACAGAGGGCCACTCCAGCATAGTGGAGCTGTTAGTCAGGGTGAGGGGAGCCGTCTGCTGTGTGTGTGTGTGTGTGTGTGTGTGTGTGTGTGTGTGAGTCTACAGTATGTCATGAACAGACGTATGCATGCATTTGTTTGTGCGTGTGTGCGTGTGTGTGTGTGTAAGCTTGACTACTTAATGGAGATGTAAGCAAGCATTGTGTCCGTGTGTTTGTGTGTGATGCATAATAAATCTTTGCTGGTGTTAACAGACCTGAAACACCCAGATAGATAGATAGATAGATAGATAGATAGATAGATAGATAGATAACACCTTCCTATAATCTAAAAAAATCTTAACGTAAAACATGCTTTTCCCCTGCAATGAGCACTCTAATTAATGTCTTATTACTTGTTCTCTTCCTGGTCCTGATGTTAAATTGTGCCACTTACATATTTTATAAATCACTGTGTGTATTTCAATGTAATTCAGCTGATTTGGTATGAGAAATGTATGGATGAGTGCCAAACAAACCTTGATTTTAGTGTTTGGACAATGTCCCTAGGTGTACCAAAAAGCCCAAAAAGGATTTTCCAAACTCTGTATTGCAAACACACAAAATTCAAAGAATCTTGTCTAATGTTTTGAATCATATTTTGATCTGATCACATTTGGTTTACCTGCAGTTCTCCTGTAAACACCAGTTACTTACCTTCCCTACTTAATTAGCTACCAACATCTATCCTCATCTCTTCCCCCCTTGTCTCCCTTTTTTCTTTTTTTCTTCCCCCCTCTCCCCCTCTCCTGCCACCGGGGGGCGCCGTGCGTCCGTGCAGAGCGGCGCCGACATCAACGCCAAGGACATGCTGAAGATGACGGCGCTGCACTGGGCGGCTCAGCACGGCCACAGGGAGGTGGCCGAGCTCCTGCTGAGGTACGGCGCCGACGTCCACTCCCTCAGCAAGTTCGACAAGACGCCCTTCGACATCGCCATGGATACCAGCAACACCGAGCTGATGATACTGCTACAGGTGGATGGAGGGGGAGAGGGAGGGGGATTTGGGGGATAGAAAGGGAGGGGGGAGAGAGAGAGAGAGAGAGACAGACATTCAGACTCTCTTGGGGAGAGAAAAACAGGGAGGGGGAGATGTGAGAGAGAGATAGACAGATGATGGGAAGAGAGAGAGACAGAGGAGCAAAGACATAGATGGGGAGGAGGGAAGAGAGAGAGAGACCGACAGGCCAAGCCAGATAGAAGGATTAGAGAGAGAGCGAGAGAGAGAGACTGATAGTCACATAGAAGACAGATGAGGTGGAGAGAGACAAGGGGGAGAAACAGAAGAGAGAGAGAAGGAGGAAGGGAGAGACAGTTAAGGGGTAGAGAGAGGGAGGATGAGCGACAGAGAGGGAGAGAGATAGATGATGAGGAAGAGAGAGAGAGAGAGAGAGAGAGAGGGTGGGGTAGACAGAAAGACAGTTGACGGGGGAAAGAGGGAGAGAGACAGGCTGATGTCAGTTCAGCTCTATTTCTATAGCTTTGGCACAAGGTTAAAAGACAAGATAACAGAACAGAACCAGAAACAATCTAAAGAGACCAAAAAATGACCGAGCACATTTCAACAAAAGCAGGTAAAATAGGATGAGGGGGACAAGAGAGAGAGAGATAGACAGACAGATGAGGGGGGGTTGGGGAAGAGAGGGAGAAATAGATAAATGTGGAGAGGGCGGGGGGCGAGAGAGAGAGAGAGGGAGAGAGATAGACAGATTAGGAGGGGAGAAAGAGACAGAAAGGAGGGCGGATTCAGACAGAGAGAGAGAGATGGGGGAGATAAACAAAGAGAGGGATGGAGGGCGAGAATGGAGGAAAGCGAAAGAGAAAATAAAGAAAGAGAGAGCGAGCATGTGTGTGATTGCTTGTGTGTGTGTGTGTGTGTGTGTGTGTGTGAGTGCGTTTGCATAGCCTCACACGATTTAAAAAATGTGTTTGATGTTCCCTAAGTGCGAGCGGCGAGGCTCCGGTCGGACTCTGGGCGGCGTTGCTATGGTTTCAGCGGCCATGCAGCCTCTCTCTGTCAGACAGCCATGTTGCAAACTCATTTCCTGCCATAATACCGACATTTAGACGCCATCTCACACAAAAAAGCGGATTAAGCCTCGTCGTCCTGTTAAGATATTTAAAAGAGAATCCACGCTTGTAATGAAAACTAGCAGAATCGATAGTTATTAGGATTATCCCCTTCCGTTCTGTCACGTTGAAGTTCGGGAAGAGAATATTTGGGAACGTGCGGGTTTACATAAGGCCCGTCTTTATATAACAGAGGTGTGTGGGCCTCGGGCGGGACGGGGGAGGCTCTGGATCACCATGAGATAGCTTTTCTCCTCAGATAGGAGCGTTAAACCAGCTGGGAAAGATAGCAGGGCCGTGAGCAAAAGCAACCGGGTGACCAACACAAGAAAGACATCGACACAAAACACCCACCTCAACCCCCCGAATATAAAATCCTCTCCTCGGGTCGGCATGACTAAACACCCTTCGGCAGAGAAAAAGGTCTGTAACAGTTCCTTTGTGCCAGATGAATCACTGCACCTGCAACTTTAGAGTAACTTTTGTTTGTGTAGCACTTTTCTAAAAGCAACAACACAACAATAAAACCCAAAGAGACAGTGATGTAAAAGTAGCCCAATTAAATAAATAAAATAAAGTTCAATAAAAAGAAGAGTAAATTAAAAAGAGGAATAAAAGGTAATACAAGAGATAAACTAGAAACTAGAAAACAGAGACACAACTAAAAACAGATGGAACTTTACATAAAAGCGTGTGCCAAAACCACATGAACGCCCAGACAAATAAAAGCTGTCCCCAAAAGAGACAGTAATAAATAACTAAATAAGTAAAAAAATAAAAAAAACAAGTAATAAAATGGAGATACAAGTATATGGAGCAATTCACATAAAAGCCTGTCTGTAAAAGTGTGTTTTCAGAAGGGATTTAAAAGATGAAACTAAAAATAAATGAACCTGCCAAGAATCATTTTTACCGGCCAAAATGATTAATATGCATTATTCATTGAAATATGTCACCCTGCCAATTTTAAATGCTGTTTCCTATATAGACTCAAGTACAGTGTGTTAATGTAAAACTCACTCACTCACTTATACATCGGATCATGAAGTGCAACAGAATTCAATATAGCCGAAGCATTCAAGTGTTTCAGAAAGTTTCCTTAAAGAAAGAAAGAAACCTTATTGATTTATTGCCAAAAAACAAAATGATCAATTGTCGTCTGTAGTGTCACTGTGTTGTGTTTTTTTTATATTGTTGTGTGTAAAAATATATCTTTTCATTGTTCCCGGCGTTGAGGCCAAAGATGTTTTTCTAGTCTAATTTGGACAGTAAAGTATTCTATTTTATTCTGTGTGTGTGTGTGTGTGTGTGTGTGTGTGGTTGAAGCCAAGGGTGTGGGTGAAGTCAGACCTCTTCCTTTGCAGTCCAACGCTATGTCACACTAAGAAAGGTTGTACTACTATTCATTGGTGTGTGTGTGTGTGTGTGTGTGTGTGCAGGACGGCATGCAGAACCAGGTGAACATGAACCCAGAGCCCCAGTACATCATCCCTGCTGGTGGGGTGGTCAGCCTGTCAGAGCTGGTCACTAAGACCACCACAGGTAGGCAGCACACACACACACACACACACACACACACACACTCACAGTCTTACTTAAGTCACTTTTGGGGTATAGACTTACATTCATTTCCTGGAGACTTACCCTAACCCTAACCCTAACCTTAACCATTGACCCAAAAATCAGCTTTTTACCAATTGGGGACACGGCTTTTGTCCCCAATTGCACAAGCCGTCCCCAATCAACTGGTCTTAAGTCTGGTGTGTGTCCCTGAAAGTGACTTAAGTCATACACACACACACACACACACACACTGGAAGGAGAGCCTCAGCAGAGTCCACATATCAGCTCATTCAGTATAAAATAATTCACCGACTCCATTTACTCCCAAACCAGACAGAGTGAAATGTGTCCTTCTGGCTGCTCGTTATGCGGCAGCTGTGGATCCGCCTCTGGCTCTGACACATCTTCTCTGGTCCCGTCCCGGGCTGCACAGCTTCTGGACCGCGATCTCTCAGTTTTACCCTCAAGTACGCCAGAGGGATTTCCCCCCTCTGACACACAGATTGCTATGCTGGGATGTTCCCTATTCAATTTCTGTGAGCGAGACAATAAATCAGCATTTCTCTGTTCTAATATTTGATGTGAAATGTACATGGTGTAAATCATTTGTCGATACGTTTTCACTGTTCTCAAAACAACAGCAGGATCATTAATCATTAAATTGTTCTCAAAATGTTAACATGACTCCTCTCCTTGTGCAGAAGTTCTCTAGCTTGTTAGCATTTTGTGACTTCCACATAATTAAATTGTAATGATCATGCAGTTGTTTGACAGCCGTGAAAAGGTTATGGGCGATAAACAACACCAGATACAACCACAGGAAATGACGATTTTTTTTTGTTTTGCCCATAGAAATTGAGCAGGGCTCGTCTCTTGTACCGCACTTTGTGGGTACTAACCCGTTTGAAACGTCACACCATTTTTATCTATGGTAGCAAAAAAAAATGCATGGAAGGAAGTCAAACCGCCCAACTTCCAAACGTGGCTTTATGAGTTGATCACTGCTTTACAGATGGAAAGAATTTGTTTCTCCAGAAGTAAAACAATTGGCAAATATTTAAAGATTTGTCAGTTGTTCTTAGACGTTATAGAGACAGATCCTCTTCCTCTCCCCTTTACTGCTGCCTGAGGAAGAGCACTGAGCTCAAAACGCATTGCATATTCTGCATGTTTACAGCCTATATATGTTCACCTACTCATTATGCACTTGTTGTGAAAAGCCTCAAATCTTTTTTAAATCTTTGACGGTGCACATGTAAGATGCTTCCAACCCTTCTATTCTGATAGAGACAGAACAAACATGATTATGACGTGCAGCGATGTCTTATCATCCCTGCTGTTTCTTCTTCTTCTTCTTCTCCCTCTGCACGTTATATTATTCACTCTGATTCCATCTCCACTGACTGTGTTTTGATTGTCCCCAGCTGATACTTTATCTGATTCCCTGTGCATACTGGCGTACTAATATTGTGCAACAGGTATTTTTATTTTCTGTTTTCTATCTGCTTTGTTTTTTCTTTTTGAGATATTTGGAGAAGCCTTTAAATAAAATATTCCAATCTTGCACTCCTTCATCTACACTTATTTTTCTTCCCTGAAAGCAGCTTGATTGATCTGTGGTTGCATAACTTTGAGGCTTTCTTTGACATTTCACACCCGGGTATTGTTACAGCAGTCCTTGGCTGTTCTAACAATCTAACAATACCAGCTCACTCTTTTCTTCAGGAAAATCAGAGGACGCCATAGCTGCCGAGTCGGTGGACACGGCCATTCAGCATGTGGTGGGCGACGGGGGTCAGAGGGTCATCACCATAGTGACGGACCAACACGGCAACCTGCAGCCCGCCAGCCTCGGCCAGCAGTTCTTCGTCACCATGCAGGGGCAGCAGAGTGAGTGGGAAACACACCGGCTCACTACTCTGGCACCATTTGTTAGAATCACATTGCAGCACTGCCAATTAGAGTAATGTGACACTCCTGCAGGATTTGACATGCGGAGAATTCAAGCAAAACAGAGGCTTTGCAGTTGCATCGGGAAACTAGAAGAAACTTTGGCTGGTGCAAACGGCCTCAAGATGTCACTGCACTTAATTTGCATTTACTTGAGTTTGAAAGCAACCCATGGAAAAACCTTGGAGGAAATCCTGAACCACAAGAAGCGGCTCATCAGAAATGGGTTCAAATGTGATGACCTCCTCTGTGAAAAATGTGAAAAATGTAAAAAATAGACACTCAAAAGTCCAATTTTGTTGTTAAGATTAACTTAAAATGGCAACATCTTGAGGCTGTTTGAGCTAAGCTAGTGCCATCTTGGAGGTCCATTGGAGAATTGGCCATTTGATACTATTGGCTAAATATAACAAACAATCAAATAGAAACAACTAAATATAATAAACAAGTAACTGCTGTGCACTGACTGTACATTAGAGCCTGTTCTGACTGCTGCTCTCTGTCTGCAGTGGTGGCGTTGCCGGCCAGCGCCATCACAGAGGAGGTGGTGGAGGAGGAGCCTCAGCAGATCCCGCCCACACGCAAGAGGAAGTCAGACCCTGCAGCCAATCACAGCAGCCCCAAAGACAAGGTGAGCCAATAGTAGATAGATTTATTTTATGGCTTCTCTGGACTGAGTAACCTCTTGACAGTTCCATGTAAGTGATGCCGTTGACGCTTTTTTCTTAGACCGATTCTATGTAAATCTCAATGTGTAGTTAGTGATTCAATACAGGAAAGATATCTTTGAGCAGGCCAGTGATTTGATACGATTGCATATCTTATATATCTTATCTAACTTTTCATTTTTTCTCATTTTGTCTCATACGACAATACGATTGTCTGCATTGCTCTTCATGGCGCTGAAGAGCATCCATGTTTACTTGTTATGCTGTTCTTATCATGACTATGGTTGGGACTCATGGTAATCAACAAAAAATACATGTTGTAATCAATATTGTTATTCATATTTTTCTGGAGCTTGACAACATTAGCGAAGTTTGTATGAAAAATGCCACACAGTGAGGAAGACAAGCCGTTTTGTTAGAATAGCCAGTCACCTATCTTTCTTTCACCTTGTTCATGTTCTATTCCACTCCAACAAAAAATGAAAAAGCATCCAAATACAACTTATTTTTTCAGCTACTTATTTTTTTGGTTGTGGTTGACATTACAGTGTTTGGTTTGCTATAGAACATGTGGGTTAAGTGTGGAAAAAGCTGAAGATAAATATCATGAGCGAACAAAATCTACAGAAAACTTCAATCATGGCGTTTGGCAGCTTCAAAGGAGCTTGACTGCATGATCATCCAACCTCCATTTTGTGCTTTCTCCAGAGGGCCAAAGAGAACCGTGAGCAGCTCCAGCGGCAGCTGCAGGAGGCCAACCGGAAAGCCCAGGAGTACCGGGAGCAGCTCCTGCAGAAGGAGCAGGAGGCCGAGCAGTACCGCCTCAAACTGGAGCAGGCCATGGCCGTCAGCAACAGCAACGACATCGCCGCCACCGTCGCCGCCACGGTCGCCGCCGAGGCCGCCGTCACCGGGACCAACGGCGCCGGACTGAGGGAGGAGGAGGAGGTGGTGGTGGAGGAGCAGCTGGAGATCACAGAAGGAGTCGCGGTGGAGGAGAAGGCAGCGGAGGAGGAGGAGGAGGGCAGGGCGGAAGGAGAGGAGAGGAAAGCGGGAGAGGAGGAGGAGGTCGTGGGCGAACTCCCGGAGGACGCCATCCTGGTGAACGAGGGTGAGCTGGATGTAGCGGAGGTCCAGGACGCCGAGGGGACGGAGGCGTCTCCAGCCAAGGCTGCTCCCTCCAGGCGGGGCCGGGGGAGGGGGAGGGGCAGACGCAGACGCTAGCCCACAGTTTTTAAAACGTTTCTTGTCACTCCATGTCACTGATTTTATGATATTTTTTTTAAAAATATGAACGGTTTTGTAAATATGTTGATGCTTTCACACCGCGCCTGTGAAGAAGACAGTTTAGTGTATTTGCAAGCACACACTGAGCCTGGAGAGGGAGCAGTCAACGCCACGGACTTTGACGACGCTCAATTCTTCACCGCTACATCACTTTGGTTTTCTTACCTCTAATTTACCTGTAATTTCTTGAACAACCTCCCAGTTGCATGGGAGCTGCGTTGGAAACTTTCACTTGTTTTTGTCCGTTATCTACCACCACCACCACTAAAGGCCAGTACATCCCAAAATTCACCACACAATCACTATTTAAAGAGCCAAATGGTTTTTAAGAACTGAAAACGACCTCCAGATGACAGTTGGTTAACTGCCACAGCGGCTGGCAGAGAAAAACCTTCCAGCCAGAGCCAGAAATGACCAGAAATTCACTGGTGGTTGGTGGATGAGGTTAAAAAAAAATGCCTCAGGATGTGTGAGATCTCATTTTAGGTGTGTGAGATATCCTGTAAATACTTTCACAGGCCAACTAGCAATACAAATTCAACCTTAGGTCAACGGAGGAAAGTTGAGAAGTGAGTCAGTCTACATCGATTCCCACATTCCCCAATCCCACATCCGTTACATCACCAGCAAACTGAGAAATCAACTGCCAGGAGTTTTCTAACACAAGTTAAATATATGTTCCAAAATCATGTGCTTGTGTTGCTACCGGTCCCTCCTGCTGAAACACTTTTGCCGCTACAACTAGCGTCACTAGCTGTGGTTTCTGGTGCTCCGAATGCAGATTTAGCCTTAAAATTCCTTAAACCTAGTCTTCATGTGAGAACCGAAGTAGCTCAAACTGAAATCACTCCAGTTTCTCTCTCCTTCTGTCATGTTAGTCGATGTTAATGTGTGACTAAGTATGATCGCATTCTGTGGGTTCTCGATTTATTTTGTACCATGTAAATGTAATGTAAAAAAAAAAGTAATGATGTTTTGTATGTCAAAGTCTAGTCATTTTATTGTTTATTGGATACTGTTAGTTGTAGTCAGCCCTCGACCGTCTCAGGCAGATGGGATCGTGTGTGTGTGTGTGTGTGTGTGTGTGTGTGTCTGTCAAGCCAAGGTATTGCCTCCCACCTTCCTTTGCAGTCTTAACGCTAAAATCCGGGGAGTTGTACCGCTATTTCAGCTTTTTGCTTTCAGTCCAGTTACAGTTTCTAAGTTATTCTCCAGCCGCTGTGTTTACGTTATTTTCTCCTGATAGGATTTGTTAATGAAGGACCTCTTTCTTGTCTGTGACCATGGACTGTGACTGCGTCGCACGGTGAAACGCGCCTCAGTAGAGCTGCACAATATGGACAAAAATAATCACGAAGCAATTACAGTAAAAGCACTTCACCCGCTCTTATCCAGAGCGACCTACAGTGAGCAGATAGAGGCTCGGTGGCTCAAGGACACTTCAGCAGGAAACACGGCTGTTTGATTGACGGACATTATCTGTTCGAACTTGTGACCTTTAGGTTACGGGACAGTCTGTTTAACTACCGGGCCACCCTACACTTTTTTGCTCTACATTATGGTTATAAAACAAATTGTGATACGTGTGGAGAGAGTTAGTCATCTAATATGAAGGAAAAAAACAAAATGGGGGTGAAAAATTACAAATTGTCTGGTTGAATTATATGAAAGATTTTCCACGTGCTGTTAGGGGGATTCTCTCATCCGAAGCGCCGTACAGCTCCAGGAGTTCTCGCATTTTTTAGCGCGGCTGTGCCTCGGGGGAATTGAACCCCCAACCCCGGCTGTGTTGGTGCCGTCGGGCCGCTTTGTTTTGCCGACCGGGGGATTCTGCACTCCACCAGAAAACACTGAGTTAGGAGGCCAGAGGCGAGCCCCGCCAAAGAAAAGTTGCAGTCGTCAATGTGAAGTTGGTTGTTTTTGTGCAGCCCTGCTCCTCACTATGGAAGCTGACAGTGGACATTTGTTTACACATTTGCACTCAGAGGCTGTATTTACGCAGTAGCATAAAATCTGACTTTTAAATCTTTGTGGCCCAAACCTGATCTTCTCATGACTGTCTGAACATGGGAAAAAATCTGATTCCATTGTTGTTTATGTCACTGTTTAGATATCCATCATAAGATCAGATCTGCAGTCTTACGTTGATGACAAGAAGCTGATATGATTCCATAACGGTAATATGCAATCCACCCATTGAGTTAAAAATCAGATTTGCCGTCCTCATGTAAATGCAGCCTTAGACCAGTAGTAGGTCAGTTTGTAGCACTACAGCTTAAAAGTTCTCTTAACTGGTTGATGTTATGATGGCTTATTATCTTTCAGTGTGTGAGAGTGAAAGATACATGTTTGGGAATTAAAATGTAAAAACAAAATGTAATAATGTTGCATAGTTTTGTATCTGTAATACTTTTTGAAAGAAAATGTTACTTTTTAGAATTCAATAAACAAGCACTTATTGTTATTCTATCATTGCTTTTTATGTTCGTTTCTCAGTTCTGATTCACTAACACTTACATAAAGATGCAGAGGTGTGATCAAGTCAACTTTGAAGTCTTGAGGCACAAGTCTAAATATAGATTACAAAGTCAAGTCCAAGTCAAGTCCATGTCATTAATGTCAAGTCTCAAGTCTAAATGTAGAACAGCAAGTCAAGTCAGAACAAATCAAGAGTCCAGTATCAATTTAATATCTTAAAGAAAACTAAATATCTAGGACTTTTCAATGCAATATGGTTTTAATAGGATAAAAACTTGGTAAGAGCATCATGAGTTTGATTTCTATAATCAGTTTCAACTTCAATAAATTCAATCATTCCATACAAATTCAGAAAACAGAATTTAAATTCAGTCGTCCGCTGGAACAAATCTCATCACTTTCAATCTAAGTCATTTACACAAACACAAGATCTCAAGTCAAGAGTCAAGTCCCAAGTCACCAGAACCCAAGTCAAGTCACGTCTCAAGTCTTCTCTTCAGGCATCAAGTCAAGTCTCAAGCAATTAAAATCATGACTCGAGTCCAAGTCGTGTAACTCAAGTCCCCACCTCTGGATGCAGGTATTTAATAATAATAATAATGCTGTGAAAATGTATTTGTCCCATGTTTAATTTCCTTCATTTATGTACATTTCACTATTGATTACCAGTAAAGAGTGTGATCATACTGGGCAGCTCCCAGTAGAAGACTGTAGTGACTGTGTGAGAGGAAAGCAGTGTGTTGCTGTCAGCTCTCCCTGGGTAAAAAAAAAGATATTAAAGAAGTAAGTACAAAATATCTCAGTGGGTTTTGGCTGCTGGTATTTGAAGTAGTGCGTCTTCCTGAACAGCTGTCTTCCTTTGATGTATTTTGAGGACTAAAGCTGATACTGCTGACTTTAATGTGTTCAACTGTTATCGCTTTGGCAATGAGCCACGCACAGGGGGAGATACTGGGGCTACTGCACACTTTTATAATGGACAGCACACTATATTTGAACCCACAAAGACACAAAGCAGACCAATATGCGTCTGAAAGGCTCGGATCTTGAATATTTTTGAATGATGTCGGCGGGGATCGTCTTTTTTTTTTTGGCACCAATCTGCTCCTTTCACTCTCACACCTCAATGAAATTGTGATAGGTTATTGTTAACGGTAAAGCCCCTCGGGAATGAAAGGAATCACTGCAAAATCAATTATGCGATATCAATATACCCCCCCTCTTTCCTGTCCTCAGCGCAGCCATTCACACTCACAGGGGAACAGTCTGCTCAAACCTGTTCGAAGACCATTAAATTAACTTGAGGCTGAGCAGAGAAATGGGGCGTCTGGGAGCGGAATAAATTCAGCGTAGGGCGTCTGAGCGTGCAGAGCAGAGAATGAAAATAATAATTCAATTATCAGTAATATGAGTCATGTTGCATACGGCATGACTGGTATTGATCCACAATGGTTTATGTTCCCTTCTGCAGCTCCCACTTTTCTGTGCGAGGGTGTGTTTAGATTGGATTATAATATCTGTTTGGCGTGAACTAATGAGATTTCAGAGAAGAAATTGAAGCCCTTTCATGCCCAAAATGATACTTATCCATTCTGGGGATCTGAAAATTAGCAGTATTTCCAACCCACGGGTGATTTTATCCCCAAAATCAGAACAATTTTGTAAGGAAAGGTTTTAAGAGGTTTCATAATAAGAGCTTTTACTTTCATGTCGGAAATCATTTTGTAAGAGTAGGTGTCATTTATTTTATTTTATTTTTTTCAAATGATGGATATCCCCTAAATCAGTTCAAAAAAAAAAATCCACACCACAAGATGTGTGCTCCTGTTTCTGATCTAAATTGTGATTTTTGGATTGTACATATTTTACTATTTTTGTATTTTCTACTGTATTGTGTGTTTCTTGTGTAACCCCTGCTGCCATTTCTTGGCCAGGTCTCCCTTCGAAAAGAGATTTTGAATCTTAATGGGACTTCCTGGTAAAATAAAGGCAAAATAAAATCTAAACAGAGATCTAAACATCTCATTTTGAAATTAAACTCCTCAGATGTGGTTCTTCTATCTTAGCTCTTAAGATTCACTTCGGTGAAATTTCACTACACAGTTGCATGTACAATAAACTGGCAAAACACTCTTCTCTCCTGCCAGAAAGCATTTTGCAGGAGCGAATCTCAGTTCTAACAAATGCTGGATATGTCATGAACGACACTGTTCGACTCTCTGCTTTGATGTTATAGTCATAAGCGGCTGAGGATGGCACTTTCATCACCATTCTGACTTTTTAAATGGTGGAATAGTGAAAAGGCTTCAGTGAAGACGTAGGTTGACTCTTACATAATAAGCCAGAAAGCGCAGGCCGCACATTCCCTCGGTGGGATCAGCTTGCATTTGAAATTCTGATGAGGTTCAGCTACCCAAACCAAAGAGAAAAAAAAAACCACACAACTGTGGATGTGAGATATCAGCAGAATTAATAAATAACACACGCACATATTCACTGGCAAGCCGAATCCATAGGTGGATCTGTCTGACACCTTGCTTAAATATCAGAAAATATATAATATGTTTCCCAGCGGGATGTTTGGCAGATCAAAGCATTCAGTGTTGGTGTCAGAGAGCAGATTGTTATTCTGCATGGTATTCTGGATCGGTCTCGGCTCGAGGAGCAGCCCAGGCCTGCAGCTGGAGAGAAAGGAAGGGTGTGTGTGTATGTGTGTGTGTGTGTGTGTGTTGGGCCTGACTAGAGCCAGACAAAGTGTCTGGGCTCACAGAAAACCAATCGAGACGCCTGCCGGCTACCACTGCCAGCCGCTGATAAAACGTTAAAAAGAAAGCGTTGGCCCTCCTGCTCATACCGCCGACTTGAAAAGGGCAGGGTGGGTTAGAAGAACGGCTTCCTCATCCATTTCTGTTTATCCTTTATACCTGCCACTTTTATAGCCCGGTGAATGAACCTAATGAAATAAAACACATAAAACACATAAAAAAGGCAGTGCACTGTGATCATTTTTTATTACAAAAGGAACGGCGGCTCCAGGCAAAACGTAAAA
This sequence comes from Centroberyx gerrardi, assembly GCF_048128805.1. Classification (NCBI taxonomy): domain Eukaryota; kingdom Metazoa; phylum Chordata; class Actinopteri; order Beryciformes; family Berycidae; genus Centroberyx; species Centroberyx gerrardi. The sequence continues at coordinate 4,867,339 of NC_136008.1, read as the reverse complement.
CAGATTCAACAAAAAAAAAAAAAGGCTCAAATATAGACAGGAAATAGCTGCTTGAGCAACTGACCCACAGCTACAACACCAGGATTAAAGCACTTCACCATTTATCATGCATGGAGAGGATGCTTTGCAAGAAAGAACATGCGGAAACACGTCACCTCGGCACACAACGTCGCAACATCTGCGATAGGTAGGAAAAGGCCACGGCAGATCACAAGAACATCACACGTCAAAAGGGTCGAAGGTCGCCTCCTGTCCCGCGGGGGGACGGGAAGCGGGGCTGACACTGAACGTTTTTTAGCGGGTTGTATGACATCTCCATGAAGTGCAAAGACACCCTCTGTTCAGTGACTGGCTGAATTCAGTCTCTCAGCTACCGACAATACTGTAAACAATCTACACTATAAGGCGCACAGTTGAAAAGTTGCCCAACGAAAGAGCCACGACATTAGTTCGTAAAGGGATAGATGTGAAAATGCATCACGGTCATCTTCATCATCTTCATCGTTATCAACACTCTGTGCAGATCTGGCATACCAACTGTCAATATACCAACTGCAGGCAGTAAAATGCTGTAAGTTTCATATCTTAAATGGGCACTACACACAACTACATTTAAGACAGAAATATGAACCCATTGTCTCTCATTTTCCTAAAACACCAATCTAAATTTTTATAATTAGGCACACGGTACAGCACAGTAAACAGTATTTTTTTTTTCTTCAATACCTCATTTGGTTGTTTGACATCTAAGACATGTGGACACCGAAGGCCCACAGCCACCGGAGATGACCGAGAGGACCACATTTGTTTTTTATCGCAGACACAGAACAGTTAGCTAACTCGCTGCTGGTGCTGGTCCAGCATCCGTCCGTCCAGATCCAAACCTTTCCAGAACTTTAAAGGGACAGCTTTTCCAACACCGACGCCTTTTTTTCCACGATTTTCAAACCAGCTTTTACAACCTCGGTACTCGTCTTGCTCGCGGTCTATAACTAGCTAGCATGAATTACCGCCACGAAGACACCGATCTCTTACGAAGACATAAGGCATGAAGTTCCTCTTAGCATCATCTCAGTCACACAGCTAATCAACTCACACAACGTCCTCTGGACCTCTAGTGTCTGTCCACACATTAAGTCTGACCACACACGCTTAAACAACGACCTTGACGTTTGGTTCAACTACTTTCTCTGCAAATCTTTTTTTTTTTTTTTTTTTTTTTTGGAACACTGATTGTCTACGTGTTATCAATAAAAACCTACGGAGTTTGCAAACGTAAACATGATAAGATGTAAACACTGTTTTCCAACCGATTTGGATCTCAAACATATTTTTGACCCTTTGGAGATGGAAGGATGTCATCTGCACATGAGATGGATTAAGAACGAGGTAGTCCACAATACAACTTCAGAGGAACTTATGGATGGAAGGTAGTTATGGGAGAACCGGAACTGGCTCTGGTGCATGACTTGGACTCAGGGCCACGATAGCGTTGGTTGTCCAATAATCTACTTAGCATAGTTCGGCATGTCTTGTTACAGTTGAGAATTTGCTGAATTGGCAGGGAGAAGCTTTAATTCTGAATACTGAGTCTGAAGTCTCAGAGGACTTGCTGGACGCCGTCGTTTTCCTGGTGAGTTGGCAGTCATTTGTTCTTTCTGGTCAAATTCCAAGGGGAAAGGTATATATATATCTCTATAAGCATCGGCTCAGTCGTTATTTTTTTCAGTCCGTGCCCTCGGGACTCCTCAGACGATGCGGTAATCGAAGGTGTCCTTCTCGGTGTGGTCAGTCCAGTTGGAGGAGGGCATGCTGCGGTAGGGGTCCAGCAGGATGCGGAAGCAGCGCACGATGAGCAGGGCCAGGAAGATGAAGAGGAGCAGCACGAAGACGAAGGCGGCCTTCTGCTCCAGCGTCAGGTAGGAAGGCACATGATGGCCGCCGCCCGACGAGGACAGCGTGCTGCTGAAGAAGCCCTCGGCCATCCTGGGCACATCCATGCTTGATCGTCTCGGCTCCAGCTCTTTGTCGGTTGCTCAAAGATATTCAGGGAAGATGGACACACCGGATAGACCTGTGTGAGAGTCCAAACAAATGGATTTAGATAATGTCTTCTGGGGTTAGATCGACATACTGGCAAACCAATATATCAGCCTAAGTCCTAGTAAAAACGATCTTTGAAACAGGGAAATTCTTCTTTCTGTGCACAAAATAAAAGCAAACACAAGGTTGGAACAAAACAAAATGTGTTGATACTCTCAAGCTGGAACAAAGTGTCTCTCCAGAGCTGAGAATTTATTTTTGGGGCTCCAGGCTTTACTGTGCAAAAGCCTGTGGATAGACAAGGCTGAACTCTTCTGGCCCTGGATCTCAGAGGCTCTTGGGGTGTTGGGCTGAGATTTGGGTTGGCAGTTTGGAGTTTTAGTTCTACAAACTTTTCTCAGAGGCAGAGATGCTCTGGAAGCAGAAATAATCTCATTGGTTGAGTTAAACTTCAGAGGACAGAGCCAAAGAACCATTGTTTTTCTGACAAGTAACATTAGACCGAAGCCCAGTGAAATCTGAAAAAATACAATCTTGCTATACTAAGTTATCTAGGTTAGCTAGTAAGGCTAGCTGAACTTCCAAGTTCAAATTAGCCATACCAGCCTATAGCTATCTAGGTAAGCTAGTTAGCTGGCTGCTGACCTTCCAACATCATGAATTTCATGAACCAAAAAAAATAAGTCACTGCCATGTATATTTTTTTTATTTATATTTTGACCAGAGTTCCCTCTTTGGCATTCAAGTCTGCCAGTTAGCTAACAGTGGACGCGCACTAGCTACATGAATCACATTCACAGTAAACAACCTTTGCTGTAGTTTCTTGTCTTGCTGATGTAGTGCTGTAAACAAAAACTATGTGACATGGACACAGTGAAAGATTCTTCATTTGGATCTGGTGTGGAGGGATCGTGATACTCTGCTGTCGTGCAAAAACAAACGCCTGATTATGCTTAAATGGAGCTTGAGAAGGAAGAGGCTTGAAGCACTTAGTGCTTTTTCAAAAAAGAAAAAAGAAGGCTAGATGTGGAATTTGGAGGAGCAAAGGGTTGGGTTTTCTGTTCTGCAGAGAGAGTTGGAGGTAAATTATGAAGCCCAAATGAAGTCCAATCAGCTAGCTGGTCTGTACATTGATGTTCAAACTGCTGCTGAGAAAGCTCTCATCGGTTATTGCTGCTCACCCTTCTCAAAATCTGTCTTCATCTGTATATATCTCACACTACATGTTTTAAAATCTCAAAGCTCAAAGATGGGGTCAGACTGCCTCTCTGACCTGACCTGACTTGACTTAACGAACACCGAGTCGCTCCAGCACGGGCATTTTGTCTCAGTTTTCAAAAACTAATTTGGGCCTAAAGTCATGTAGTGTGAGCATGGCTTAACCAAAAAGAAACTTCTGGTTCTTTGGCTCCACCAGAGAACTCAACCATTGAGATTACTTCTGCCTCCAAAGCTGCTCTGCTCCCGAGAAATGTTTGTATAACTAAAACGCCAATCTGCTTGTGGTCGGGTCCTTCGGTTACGCTTCTTTAAGCATGAAGAGCCGTCACAAAGACTGACAGTGTCACCTGGGAGGGGAGAGGATGTGGTATGAGACGGCTCACAGTGACAAGACGGGCAGGAGGAGAGCTGTCTCTTTGTCCCTGAAAAAAACCTCTCTGCTGGCAACTCTCAAGAGAGGGAGGGGGGGGGGGGAGAGAGAGAGAGAGAGAGAGAGAGAGAGAGAGAGAGAGAGAGAAGCCTTCAGCCCTGCCTGGCTGAGCAGCAGCCTGTAATCCATCACACTTAACACTCAAAAAATGATATTTCACAGCAGTGATTCATTGTCCTTACTGAGAAATATGACGAGGAACGTGGATATTTTTCTTTGTCCGTTGGCCATTCATCAGTGTTTACTATCATATTGTAATCTCTCCTCATTATCCTTCAGTGAAACAGTGAGAATGCTGAGTGTTATAGCACTCGGGGGCCAAAACCACTCTTGTTATTTGTCGGTGGCTTATGTAATACACTTCAAAGAGTTCCTAAATTTACAGCGCCACCAGCTCTGTGACTAAGTACTTAGCAGAGTTAGCAGAATTTCTCGACAGTCTTGACGTACACACTAAATATTTAAGCTTCTGTTTACAACTTTAGTTTTTTATTTCAAAAGAATAAAAAATGGTCCCATGGTCTGTGCTTATAAAAACAAACTGGCAGGGAAGTAAAACTCACTGTTGAATATTATTGAAGTTATTGATGATGTAATGTCCTGTAATCTATCTATCTATCTATCTATCTATCTATCTATCTATCTGTCTATCTATCTATCTATCTATCTATCTATCTAGCAAGTATATTTACTTTGTTCAGCTAAAATTCAAGAGGAATTATGATTTATGGTTCTGTAGCCCTGAAGTGGATCGCAGACTACAGAGATGCAGATCCTTCTGGGTTTAGAAATTGACCAACATTATGTAACTGCAGGATTTATTTTGGTCCGACTGTGCAGCGTCACTGCTGGCTGCCTTGGTGAGAACAGGACTGATAAAACAATGTGAGACACTGATGAATATAGTAAATTGAATAAGTCAGACAATGGACATTAAGCCAGATTTAGAAATTAAGCTGATTATTTTACACTGAAAAGTTTATTTAACCTGCAGGCTGTGTGTGTGTGTGTGTGTGTGTATGTGTGTGTGTGTGTGTGTGTGTGTGTGTGTGTGATGATGACTAATAAAGGACTCCCCTTTGAAAAAGCATAGAAATGTCTAATAACTTGACATGGATTACTAATCAGTTCAATTTGATGTGTATTTATAGGCAAAGACCATGGCAATACTACTACTAATAATAACAATAATAATAATAATAATAATAATAATAATAATAATAATAATAATGCATTTTATGACAACACACTTTTCATTATAAGCAAGAAAACACACATTTCTCATTAAAAACATCTCAAAGTGCTACAAGAAAAAGCCCATTAAAAGCAAGTGAAACATAACAGGAAGAATAAGGGAAATTATAATACAAAATATATAGCCTAAATATTAATTTTGTATAGGCCGATATGTATATATAAAAATAAATAATAAACAAAAAAAATTATCATAAAAAAATCAAAATCAAATACGGGAAATGTAAAAAAAAAAAAAAAGAAGAAAAAGAAAACATAAATAAATAAATAAATAAATAAATAAATAAATAAATAAAACAATACTCCCTTATCAAGTGAGGAACAAATGAGACAGTCCACTGCATATTTCCTCGAATCATTATCAGTATGCAAAACATAATAACACCTAATATGTAATAGAGTAACGACAGAAACATGATTTATCGCACCGACATGATAAACAGCGCTGGGAGTTAATTTATTTGTGACACACCCTCAGTCTCACTGCAGGAATGCCCAACACAACTGGCATGTTAAACGGTGAAATAACGGGCCGCCATTAAAGTGAAGCTACCAGGGTCATAAATCATACAGTTCTACCTCTAACTCTCCCAACTATCCATCTACTCAACATGAAACTGCTTTATCCTCAGCTTTAATGTGAAAAGCCGGTCCAGCTCCAGTCAGACTGTCACTGCACACTTGGCCGCATCACACGCATCACAAGATATTTTTCCCTCTGATGCATCTGGTGTCTCCTTTCGCACCTTCTTCCATCCAGTTTAAACGGTGAAATGAACGTTCAAAGACAAAATAAAGACAGGAATGCACGCGCCACCGGACGCGCGTCCCTCATCTGCGCATCAGCCGCATGTGAAAGTGATCAAACAGTTGCTGTGTAAACACTAACCTGTTGTATCTGGGGAGCTCGGGAATCTCCGTCAGCGCCAGCCTGCCATTCCGCTACAGATGTGATGACGATTAGATTTTCAGTATCTTTACACCCGGGAAAAAAAACACCCTAACACGTGTCCTGCAAGAGCACCGTGTTCCTCACTTCATGCCAAAAAAAACCAGGCAGTAGTCTATGTTGTTCAGTCCGGCTGTGCGGTGCGGGGTTCACCCTCTCTCTCTCTCTCTCTCTCTCTCTCTCTCTCTCCCTCTCTCTCTCTGCGTGTTTTTCTCGCCCTGACGCGCCTCGCAGCCCCGCAGACAGACAGGCAGGCAGGCAGGCAGGCAGGCAGGCAGAGGGATGTAGTGGTACCCCGTCGCTACTGGCAACCTGTTGCCATAGCAATCCTCCAGGTAGGCTGCTGCTGCTGCGAGCGAGTGGATGAGAGGAAAGGTGTGGTTTTTCTGATGCTCTCTCTGTAAATTGATTCAGCCACAGAGACTGCGGGCTCACCCAAACCCAAATTAAATTAAAAACGGAAGAGAAAAAGATTATGGTATGTCATTTTAAACGGTCCCACTGTAATATTCCTCTGGACTTACAGTGTGTCTGTGGTGCACAATAGTGAGTTTAGAGTGACCTTAATGTACTTTATGATATATATATGATTTATCACTTATTCCCATAGGGACTTAAGATGTTTTTTTTATTCTAGGATTGCTGTAGTTCTTTTTCATAAGGGAATTGTCAATGGTTATTCCAGCAGGTAAATTCATGAATCCCACACTGGATGAATGTTTGCATGGGTGAGAAATGACTTGCTGCAGATGACTTGATAGTTTTGGAGGCTTCAGGTGTGATGGGCGTCAAAACAGAAACAGTCATCCCTTCTGTTTCACGGATGACAGCGTTTGAGTCTCTTTCTTCTCTCATCGTGACAGACAGAAATCCCCTCAGAGTCCACGGCAGACAGACAGACAGACAGACAGACAGACAGACAGACAGACAGCAGGCAGACAGACAGACAGACAGACAGACAGACAGACAGACAGACAGTCCACGCCGGGTCAGTCAGTGACTGTGCAGAGGTTACATAATCCCCTAAACTCTTCTGCCTCACAGCAGCACAAGTCTTGTACCACATCGCCCCCTGGTGGCGCTCAGTGGAGCGGCAAGATGGAGGGACCAGACATCACTGTCAGCCAGGGAAACAGTGGAGTGGTTTATCCATCTTTAAATTTATCAGGTAGAGTTTACTCACCTTTACTCAGCTCATATAAATCTACACTACCAGTCAGAAGTTTGGACACATCACACTTTTCTTTATTTTTACTATTTTCCACATTTTAGAATAATAGTAAAGACATCAAAACTATGAAATAACACAAATGGAATTATGCAGCGACCAAAATAGTGTTAAACAAATCAAAACTATCTTATATTTTAGATTCTTTAAAGTAGCTGCCCTTTACCTTGATGGACAGGAAAAGGCTTTGGAAAGAAATTCATACATAGGATCAACTTCACTATTTATATTTGTCTAAGAAACTAATTTCAAGCATTTAAGCAGAAGCCTTTAGATCAAAATGGCTTTAAGAGAATGAGAAACATAGAACAGTCAATCAGGTGTGTCCAGACTTTTGACTGGTAATGTAAATGATATCATGTCATGGTGTATTTTATAGCAAGTAGTATCAGGATCATGATGAAAACAGGGTCCTTTTGAGAAAATAAGAATATAAATTAACACCACCCTGCAAATATGATTGTATTTGGTTTATGTTGCTTATCGTTTGCTTTATAGCAATCTTATCTACCACTGCATCACTGCTGACAGCCAAGCTTTTCTCACACAAGCACTGTATCTATCAAGTTTCTTTCTTTGTTTCTTTGTTTCTTTGTTTCTTTGTTTCTTTCTTTGTTTCTTTGTTTCTTTGTCAGGGACAATGCAAAAAGACATTGTTGCAAGTTTAAAACATGAAACACATGCATTGCTTGAGGGTTTCTGGCCAGATCTTATTTGCAACCCCTGTCCCTGGTTAGGCTTTCGAGGTAAACAACAGTTATATTTCTTGCCACATAGCCAGGTACGTAGAATTTCTTGCCACTGATGGAAAACAACTCAGACTCAGACTACTTTATTGTCCATTAAATTTACATAGAATTGAAATTCGTCTTTGGCACTGGCATAAAAGACAACAACAGCATAACAAACACTACAAACTCTACTTTGCATCACTGTAATCCCAAATTTCTGTTTCTGAAATGGTAGGATGGATGGACATTAATTGACTTGCTGTTGGTGTGACAGAGTAGCTCCAACTGACGCCTAATGAGTCAAATATTTACCTCGGCCAGGCAAATATTCCATGTTGTGTTTTTTTTTTGTCTTTTTCCTCATGCATTATTCAGGATCTGAGTCATGTCCAGATCATCAGGGCGAGTGTCTCTCTCTCTCTGCCTCCTCCCATGCCAATCCTCCATAACTGAATATCATGCAGAGCAGCTCCACCTGTGACCCTGTAAGCCCTGATACTTCCCTTGGCCAGGAAACAATTTCCTTTGTCTGCCTGCTAAATGTCTGGATGCAGCTGCAGGTGAACCAGAGGGAGAGAAGAGGGAAGCTGCCAGTGATTTGCTACCAAACCAACAAAGGAAACTTGGCTGGGTTAGATATACTGTAGGTGGCAGTGAAACACAATCGTTTGTGTGAATTCTGTTGATTTCTCCTTAGTCATGTGTGTGTACAGCTCACATAACGCTGTTGTCGGATGAAAAGCTCATATCTCCAAAATGTTCAGGAACTCTAAAAAAAAAAACAGCCTTGTTTTCAGCTTGACCACCAGGCGTTTTTCAGTTTATCCAGTGAGGTTTTGAAAGATATCATCAGTCCAAAAGTCGTAGAACTTTCTGAACCCACAGCGGAGCATGCAAACCTTTCATTTAAGTGTAAACATGAAAATCACCAAAATTGGAGGTACGAGGTTTTCCATATACACCCTATGCTTCAACCGAAATGGGTACTGGAACTCTGATATAGATACCGATATTTTTGGACTGAAGCTGCCAATAGCTGATATTTTGTGGCGATATTTGGTGCTGTATATTTAAATCTGACCATTTTCATGCAAAAAGAAATCTAAAAAACTCCCCCAAATTGCGAAGATTCAATGTTACCCCACAATTTTATTCTTGTCATTGTGGAAAAGCCTCTGAAACAGCATTTAGACTATCATGGGTCTAGGTCAGGATAATTGCAGGTTTTACAGACTGACTCCGCTGAAGCTGGTGAGTAAAATCATTTCCTCACCTCCATCATATCTGCAGTCTGCAACACTGACTGGCGATATCCGATTTTTAATGAAAGGTCAGTATTGGCCTGATCCATCAGCAAACTCGGCCTAAGCCTAATACATACATGCATAAACTCACACACACACACACACACTCACACACACACGTTGTCTCCTCAGCACTCCTGGAGCAAGAAGCCACCAAGCACGCTGCCAGTTGCAGCTTACAGCCGATACACGCTGCGTGATGCGATGCCAGAAACTCGCCCGGCTGCCAGATCAAACCTGCTCATCACATCTCTTTGTAACAAGCTTGCTTCAAGATGGCTGCGGATCAAGAGGAGGAATCCATGGATCGACCCCGGCTGGGTTACCTGATGTTGACTTGAAACACCCAGGTGCCCGATGATGCGTTCAAGTGCATCGGAACAGAAAGAATATTCAACCCCCTCCCGTTTGATTTTCTGCTGTTTTCATGCTGAGTTCGGTCAGATCTTCCAGTGTGTTGCTGTCACGTTTAGAGGCAGTCTGAGGGGAAAATGACACCAAAGTTAGTTTCTTCTCTGATTCGCTTGATGTGCAAGGTAATCAAGTAATCATGCCTCTTCCCATGCCAATCCTCCATAACTGAATATCATGCAGAGCAGCTCCACCTGTGACCCAGTAAGCGCTGATACTTCCCTTGGCCAGGAAACAATTTCCTTTGTCTGCCTGCTAAATGTCTGGATGCAGCTGCAGGTGGACCAGAGGGAGATAAGAGGGAAGCTGCCAGTGATTTGCTACCAAACCAACAAAGGAAACTTGGCTGGGTTAGATACAGGTGGCAGTGGATGGAGAGGTAACAGACCCCGAGACGCTCAGCTGATTTCTCCTTAGTCATGTGCATGTGCATACTGCTGTTGTCAGAAGAAAACCTCATATCTCCAAAATGACTCTGATCCGCTTGATGTGCAAGGTAATCAAACACGCAATCTGAATGTGAAAATCACCCCCTAGTCAACCCAATTAAAGGGATAATTAGGTGCTGTTTGAATACTTTACTCTCAGGCTTGATTCAGGCCAAATATAAATCCGACAAACACCGGCCTGAACCAGCAGAGTCAGAGTCTCTTTTATCTAATAATAAGTTTCAGCTGACGATCTGATAACATTCAGTGGAAAAACAATGCAGGAAATCAGACTGGGGGCGAATACTTTTTCAAGGTTCTGTTCTGTGCATCGAAACCAAATGACCGAAATCCACAAAGCGACCACAGCATGGCACTATAACATCATTCACATCAATACATGAACAACACCGCTGTGATAGAAACCTGTTCAGCTCAAAATGAAACAGTACAGTACAACTCATATGCTGTTCCAAAAAAACATTTAAAAAAAAACCTTTATCCTCTAAATACAAGCTAATTTTCCGTTCTCTTACTTATTTTCTGATTTTGAAAGGCCAAGGAAGCCTACCAAATGATCTGGGAAACGTCTTTGATGTGGCACATAACCAAGAGTCAGTAAAGAGGTCGATGTAGTCCTGACTGATGGGTTCTGGGTCAGAAACAGGATCAGATAAAATAACACGGTGCATACTGACACACCCCAGAGTTCGGGTCAATTCATGAATGAACTCATCATTTCAAATTCAACTGAGGAATTGGAATTTGAAATTACCTACAGGAAACACACAGTAATTAGACTTGAATTGGAATTTCAGGAAATGTCATACAATGAAATTCTGTGAAATTCCATGTTGTTGTTTTTTTTTCTCTTACCACATATCTGAGATTACATGTAGTATTATCAACACTGAATATCATATACACTCACCGGCCACTTCATTAGGAACACCTTACTAATACTGGGTAGGTATCAGCTTTCAGCTCAGTGTCAACCGGCTACCAAAGTGACATCTGCCTCAAGGTTCGACGTGTTGCATTCTGGGATGCTTTTCTGCTCACCACAGTTGTAAAGAGGTTATCTGAGTTACTGTTGCCTTTCTATCAGCTCCAACCAGTCTGGCCATTCTCCTCTGACCTCTGCCATCAACAAGGCATTTTCGCCCAGAGACCTGCCGCTCACTGGATATTTTCTCTTTTTCGGACCATTCTCTGTAAACCCTGGAGATGGTTGTGCGTGAAAATCCCAGTAGATCAGCAGTTTCTGAAATACTCAAACCAGCCCGTCTGGCACCAACAACCATGCCACGTTCAAAGTCACTTAAATCACCTTTCTTCCCCATTCTGATGCTTGGTTTGAACTTCAGCAGATCGTCTTGACCATGTCTACATGCCTAAATGCATTGAGTTGCTGCCACGTGATTGGCTGATTAGATATTTGTGTTAACAAGCAGTTGAACAGATGTACCTAATGAAGTGGCCGGTGAGTGTATGTTAAAGGGACCTTTCAGTTGGGATTTGTAATGGTAATCCATACATTATGATTGGATGTATTCGATTTGTTTAACTGTCTTTTATTGGATTCATAATGTTTGATTCATAATGTTTGATTTATAATGTTCAGCGGGTCGAGACAAACTCTCTTAGAAGTGGAATTTAATGGAATTCAGTTCTGTTTCCTGTCATTCCAATTCAATTCACATTCTGTTTCCTCAGAGCTGGGCGACATTCACATCCACACTGCAGGAACTGAATTGGGAGTTACCATGCAGTCTCTGTTCAGTTCCCAACCCTGACACACACAGTACAGAGACAACAGGACCTCAAACGCAGCGCATGGGGAGAGAGCAGTGTTGAATTCAAATAAATGATTTACCAACCAAGTGCTTATACCGCTCAAACCAGAGGGAGACTGTGATTGGCACATCTAGCGTCCCCGTTAGACCGACAGTACAGTTGGCAGTAACAGAAGTCTTGTTTGCTAGACGGCTTTAATGTGCTAGAAGAGTACACATAAAACTATTTCTTCAATCCCCCAGTCTCACTTTATTCCCGTGACAGCTGCCTTTCATGCCGCCTGTTCGGCTCACTGCGTTCTTACATGAAACCCATTTCAAACAGGCAACGCACTAATGAGTTATCACTTCGTTATTATCAAGTGAACACATGCTTTTCTCTTTCATGGAAAACATGATAGCTGACAAGTACTTTCCAATCGGCTGAAATTATAACAAAAAAAAAAAAAAAGAATCCCAAATTGACGAAGCGATACTGAGATAATAAATGTTAAATAACGTTGAGAGACAGCTGGCAGGCTAATGCAGTCGTCAAGCTTTAGCTGCCGTAATTCTCATTTGAAAGTTTGTATTTTCTTAAGTGTTTTCTGCAGGAAAAGTCATTCGACCACATTCCCACTGAAACAAACTTATGTAACCGAGCATTTGCATTTGAAAAGGTATGTCCGACACTTACAGGCCGCACACTGAACCGGAGTGCACTCGACTCGGGGGACTGCTCGGGGCTCGGGAGTGGCTCGTGCTGGCAGTGGACTGATGAGACGATTTCTTCAAGCCTCGCGGTCTCGCCCCTATTCCCACGACTGACGCCTTTCATGTCGGCCGCTCGGCTCGCAGAGATCTCAAATTAAACTTCTAATGAGGCGGCAAAGTGTGAGAAAACATGTCAACCATCCGCACTTAACGAACTTTTGCTAAAATTCCCCGAGACTCTTCCGCAAGCGAACTCGTGTCCACGCTGGGTCCGTCGGCTCGGGGCCCGCATCGATTTCCTCGCTCCTCTCGAGGCGGTTCCTGTGATGGGCTACTTTTGCCTGACACCTCTTCTCCCTCAGCGACTCCTCTTCATCGTTACTGTATGAACTCAGTGGCACCCCCCCCCCCCAGCTTTAATTAATAGCTTTGTGCTCCCTTCAGCTCATCTATTCCCTGTATTACCCGGACTAATTGCTGGCAGAAGCATCTCCGCTAATCCAATTTGGAGCCCCGTATAATCTCCAGGAGCGTCGCAGGCATTATTGAGTATTTGTGGGAACCTGCAGCCCTAATGGCTACTGTGTGTGTATTTTATTTATCTGATCTCCGAGGAGGAAACCCTCTTGTTTGGGGTTGGTTATCCTAATTACCGGTCTCCAGCTGCAGCCGTGCTGTATGTAGTCATACTGCCTGGATTCACACAGGCCCTGTGATTAAGGAATGAATATACCGTGTACACTGTCAGTTGTAGGCTTTGTATTATCCCCTTGCACTGTGTGTGAGGTCTTGCTCCTGTAGTGTGTGTGTTACTCACATCTTGACATTTTGAAAAGTCACTTCCAGCCTGCTGACTGTGGAAAGATCGTGCAAAATAACTCTTTTCGACAATTTATTTTAAAGGTGCTGCATGTAGCACTTTAAACATCAATATATCATTGTCAGAATAATAGTTATACCTTGGTGTAACTACCATAAAGAAATGAAACCATGGTCGGCACAACTGGCAGCCTCTATCTCTCTCTGGTGGTATTGTTAGTGCTAGTGTTTCTCACAATGAAGACCACATTTCCCATAAACCCTGTTGTTACCTTGTTGTTACTCCCCCCTCCCTCCCTGCCATTGCTTCATGTGCGTTTGTTTTCTCTTCGTCTTTACCCAAGAGGATCAACACTTTAGAAGTAATTTCTCCATCTTCCTTTCCCTCCTTCCACCATCTGCTGCCAGAAACTCTTTCAGCTTTATCTCCGTTTGCTCTGGAAGAACAGAACCCACTTCCTGTTTTGTGCCGTAAAGCGATCCAGCAGATTTCCCTCCAGATCCACCAGGTGAAGAAACAATGGAAAACACAGGTTGATAGAGGCTGACGGGCTTCTCGGCAATGGTCGCTTGTTTACGGTAATTATACTCATGTCTCAACGTTAATGTGGTAATGATTTATTGACGTTAAAATGCTGCACTTACTGTACACTTTTAGCACTGTATCAGCTGAGCTACTTCTAAAATGTCAGGACTGCATGATGCGTTTTGACTCACTGAGTATCTTGATTCTTTTCTTTTTAGCTTTCTGTCGCTGCCTGAATCCACCTAGAGACAGACTGCTGCATGTTTATTTGTAGTGATATGTACTGTCTGTTGTTTACTGTGTGTTTTGCACTGTTACCTCTCACTGAATACAAGGTCCTGCTGCCTCTGTACCATGTGAGTCAGTACTTACAGTATGTTATCATGCAAGTTGCTGATGTGTCTCTGCATCAATGCCACCATTAAATTCCTTTACCTTTATTATACTTTGCAAATGAAGAGACTCTTGATTCTAAAACGCCCATTCTCACTGAGATTGGCTTACTGAAAATCAGGTTGAGGAAGCCAAAACACAAGCTTTAATAATAATAATAATAATAACCTTTATTTGTATAGCACCTTTCATACACAACATGCAGCTCAAAGTGCTTTACATCAATAAAAGGCAGATAAAAGACAGATTAAAAAGATAAAATTCATATAAAAGAACAAGCAAGATGCATTGCATTAAAAGAATCAAATCAAGTAAAATAGAAAGATAGAAGAACACAACAAATACTCCCACTTTTTGACATAATGTACAAATACAGTGTGTTCATTTAAGAAAATGCTCGACTTTAATATTCAATTTCAATTCAATTCAATTTTATTTGTATAGCACCATCTCATACAGAAGCAGTTCAAAGTGCTTTACATAAAAACAGAATAAAACAGCAGAAATGTGCAAATAAACAGAAACATCCATGCATACAAACACATAAAAACACATATAGCCTACATACACACATACAAACAAACATAATGTACAAATACAGTGTGTTCATTTAAGAAAATGCTCGAGTGAAAAGGAAGGTCTTTAGTTTGGAAATAGAAGTTAAACCAACGCAACATCCTTCACTTCCTAAGGTAATTGAATAGCTTTGAATGGAACAGTGCTCATTACACTAAACCAGATCAACCACTGCGTGCCAAAAGTGTGTAAAAACACTGTTTAAAAGTCTACCCTTTTTCATGAAATCATAACACAGAGGGAAATGTAAAAATGAGGATTGAGTATCGGAGCTGATAACACAAACCATGCTGCAGGAAGGCTGCACCACCGGTCTCTGGACTCTGGATGTCAGTGTGCAGCCAGGAATGTAACGCGGCAGAGGTCCTGGTCTCCTGTGAGCCTCCACCGACCGAGATGCTCGACGGTGTTTGAAGAATTAATCGCAGTAGTTAAACATTGCGTGGGGCGGAGTTGGTGGGCGGGCGGAACAGACTGATGGCAGTTACAGTAAAGTTAGGCAGCCGGTCCTGATTGTGGCTCCTGCTGAGCGTTGGCCCGGCCGAACAAGTGTTTAATTTGCTGAAGTGACTGTCTGGAAGAATTGTGGGCACTTCACCCGTGGGAGACTGCAGTGAACCAACTGTATACTATATCTTAAGCTGTCTAGCCCCCTTCCCTACACCCCCCTCTCCCCCTCTCTCCTTTTCACTGTCTCTCACCCTCCCACCCACACACACACACACACAGCCTTTGTGTATTTGAGATATTACATCATGTCTGACTCTTGCCCCTGTGAGCAGAAATCACTCCTCTCAGCCTCTCCTCCATCCTACTGCGGTTTAGCTCATAAAATGGCCGAATGCTTTTGTCTTCATTTGGTTGTTTACTGTGCAAATGAAGGGGGATCACAAGCCCTTTTAAAGACCGCGCTCGGTCCACGGACACTTGGAGGCTAATTAGCCGGATTAACTAACCTTCTGATTGCCACAACAAGGTTCTGTTGTGTCACATCATTTGAATTAATGAGGCAAGCTGATGAGAAACCTGAACTGATGGAATTGGACTGGAAAGGGGGATGCTTCTCCAGCCGCAGAGTGATGAATGCAGCTCGTTTCCTTTCGGTGTTTATGTTGATGTTCAGTCAGAATATGAATCACTTCATTGGCGATGTACAGTACATTTTGCAGGAATTTGCATTGGCGACAGAGACGGAGCGAGTCAAAATGACATTATGCAGTCCTGACATTTTACATGGGACCCAACTGACAGACTGTTAAAGGAAACTGTCAGTAAGAGATATTTTGTGCAACCTCTGGACTCACTTTCCAGTACGTCATGCTGGGAGTTTTAACTCTCTGACTACTGTGCCTTTAAAAGTAACAAAGTTGATTTCACTTCAATCCATCCAGGAAGTGGATCTTCTTCAAACTCTGAAAATTGAATGCCTTTAAAAAGGTTGTTTTGGCAAGTCTGAAGACATTTTGGTGAATGAATAGTCTGTGGTTAGTAAGCGAGTGCAGGTTTCAATTTGAACTTTGAGCTGACTGAATTGAAGGTGTATTGATGCAAACCCTGATGTGGATTTAATTTGTTGTGAGTGGAAAAGAGCCAACTGAGGCCGTATCCAGATTGATGTCTTAGTATAAGATGAAACCTGTGATTCCCTTTCCTTCTCAACATCTTCAGTGTGCTTGTTTTTCTGTGGCAATGAAAACCTCTAAATTTTCACAAAGCTGACAAAGCTGTGATGGAGTACAGTATGTCTGACTGTGCCACCTGTGTTCAACACAAAGACAAAGGAATGGAAAATCGCATATTCATAAACAAAACACTTTGCACCTCTTCCCCATGCGGTCGCGACATGACTCATCTGTGGAACCATGTCTGCTGATTCACCGAACAAGAGAAGAAATGGGTAGCGATTAGAGAAATCAATGAGGTGAGTCATCGAGATCAATCCTCTGGTTGCGCTCCTGGCTTCTAT
>NC_136008.1:4505571-4545571 GCF_048128805.1 Centroberyx gerrardi | reverse complement strand
TCAGTCTCCTTTTATTTTGATTTTGACCAGGCAAATGAAAGGGGTGCCTTAGTATTTTGAGTTTGATTTCCTTTAGAAGACACTAGTCAGGATGTGGGAGAGGTGTGTCTTTACTGTCAGTTTGATTAACCAGATAAACGGCATCTTAGCATTATTCCTTGTTCCTTCCATTGTTCCTCATTCTCCATCAGCTTGCAGATAGCAGGATCTGTTGTTCTGATGAGGAATGCTAACATTGCAAACAAGCCAAAAATTATTTTCCCACATAATGTGACAAGTGCATGGTGAGGTAAATGAAACTAATATTCAATGTCAAGTTTTCCCTTTAAGGAAAAGTTGCTGTTGCCAGAAAAATACATATGAAGTTTTTTTTTTCCCGGGAGGACGAAAAGAATAGCTGTTTTCTCTCTGACACCCTTTTATTTTTATAATTATACACATGGACTTATAAGAGGATTCCAATAAATTACCGTATAAACTTTCAGCTGAAGTAAGAAAAACACCAACATTTTAGTTTTTTGTTTTTTTTAAATCAACAACCAAATTATTTCCATCAACAGCTTTGTACCTCAGAAGCTTCCTGACCTTTTCTCTCCTCATCCAGGTCTACAAGATGAACTTCGACAACGCCGCCTTCAAGCACCGCATGCCGCAGCAGAAGACGGCGCCGGGCTACGAGAAGCTGCCCATGAAGCGAGGCATCTTCTTCGACATGTTCCCCTTCAGCGTCATCTTCCGCCGCGACATGACCATGTACCGCATCGGAGACGGCCTCAAAGAGGTCTTCTCCGACCTGCAGGGCAAGAAGGTCAACGAGGAGTTCACTCTGGTCCGGCCCATGCTGGAGTTCAGCTGGGACAATGTGAGCTGAGGGGGGGGGGGGGGGCGGGGGGCACTCTCATTTTATTAGCTCATTTGTGAATTTGTCCATTCGCTCTTTTGCTTGATCACCGACTTGACTCACTAGCTGCGGTTGCATGCACCATATTTTTTCATTCTGAATTAAATCATTCTGATAGAAGATTCCCCCACAAGTGTTTACATGAGTGCTAAATAAAAGGATTGCATGGTGTGTGTTTACATGCTCCACAGTGTGTAATCAGAATAAAAGTTTCTGACGTGCAAAACACAGAATCCAGCACTCTAACACGGGCTTACGTTTTTAAAAGATGGGCCTGCGTCGGGCGCTTTACTGCTGTTCTTTCTGATGAAGCAACAGTTTTATCAGAACATACGACTCATACGAAGTGTCAGCAACAGACGTTTTGTATTGCATCTGCAATGATTCAAATTCTCCGAGAAAAAAGTAAACGTCATTGACATCACTTACGTCAAATGGGCGTGCTTGTGCAGACAGAGTAGAGATATTCCAACCAAAGAAAGTGATTAGAATGAACGATTACATGACAAAATTTTATCCATCAAACAGATTATTGAACGGTTTCACCAGCCGCCTCAAACGGAATGAAATTTCATTTGGAACGGGCCGGTTTATTCTGACTGAGGTGGTTACATGAGGCATTTTTATTCTGATTGAGCTACTATTCTGATTATTGGTGGAATAAAAGGCTTCATGTAAACGCAGCTACTGACTGACTCACACAGACAATCCCCCATGTTTTACTCGTCATCACTGCTCAACACCAGCGCTCTGTGCTTGCTCTCCTCAGATCTACACCCATCTGAACAATGTGTTTGAGCTGCTGTCCAAAGCGGTGGTGGAAAGCAAGCAGAAGGTCAACATCCCCAAACTGAGCAAGGAGGAGCCGGAGGAGGAGGAGGAGGAGAGCGAAAAGCCAAAGAGAGAAGAAGAGAGAGGTACCAGCCTCTTCCAACCATTCCTTTCCATTTTAATCCGTTTTTGAATTTCATATGCATAATGTATGAAATAAGGTGCATTTCAAATGGATGAGATTACAATATGCCCATCAATTTACTCGCCCATTTCCGTCCTGGGTGATCGTATCCGGATAGAGCAAAAATGAAAATGGTGGAAATGCACACAAGACTCACTGAAGAGTGACTTTGTCCACAGTAACAACAAAGTTAAATGCGATGCGTTTCAAAACTGCATACAGCTATATTTAAGTACGTAAAGGGAAATTACAGTTTTGCACGTGGATGCAACCAGGAAGTGAATGCAAACCAAACAAGTGTCAGGCAGCTTGGATAGCAACATCCTTGTCAAAAACTGATTGCCAGGATACGAATGGAGGGGGAAGAGCCTGAGGTGAGGCAAGCTATTTACTGTAAATTTTTAAGGAAGTAAATACTACAAGAGGAAGTGACAAGCATGGGAATCTGCATTTTCATGTCAAGTGTATAATCTGGATATAAGACACATGCAAGGTGTAAAAGCGGCCTTATACACTCACAAAGTTTAATTTTAAATTGTAGTGTTTCAGTGCTAGTGATCACCCTGGTTCCCTACATCCTTCATGGGTATACTGTACATTCAACACGCCCAAGGCAGAGCTCTTTGTCTTGTGTAAAAAACTTTAAAAAACACACAGAAGTTATCATATGATGGTGAACATTTTTCATCCCCTATCAAGTGATTGGCTGATCAGAATTCACTAAACCCTCACTCCCCAGACATGTCTTTGTCATTTATGCATTCCAGTATATCAATGTAAACTTTCTACGACTATTCACTAGGGATGGGACGATATGTTTATCTCATGATATGATTCGATATGACATATGGGGTAAAAGTTCAATGACAACAAAGTGTGACTGTGCAGAATTTTGTTAATTTCTGCTAATATTAGCTAATAGTAGCTAATATCGCAATTCATTTTTCTGCCCCGTGATTGTCACATTTTTGTATTGCGATATGTTTAATTTCTATATGTACTGTCCCATCCCTGCTATTCACTGGTGATAGTTGGAGCACTCTTAATATATGACAAAAATGCAAAAGTTACTTTAGGCTTTAAGGAAGGCAAAAACGTCAGCCAACCTCAGCTGTAAAAGTCTACACTAAATGAAGTAACTTTTGCATTTTTGTCATAAATTAAGAGTAGATAGTCTGAGGTTAGTGTTTGTGCACGAAAGCTATACAACAACTCATTTACACGTTCATTAACTCACTTACAGCAACCCTTCCTCATTCATTCATTCATTCATTCATCCACTCACTCAGTGTGTCTGCTCTGCTCCCTCTGTCAGAGGCTAAATCAGTGGAGGAGATGAAGGGGTCGGACCAGGAGTACAGCAGCTCTCTCACCCAGTACAACAGCGCCGCCAACTCCGGAGGGGAAGACATCGAGCTGCTGGCCTTCCAGACTGTCACCGGTCAGAATAGTTTTCACTTTCACTTTCTCTGGCAGAGCGACAGGCAATGCAGCAAAACTTGCCTCCGATCACTTTTGTCTTATGGCTTTCTCTGACATTGTGTCTTCATGTGTTTTGTAGAAGACCTGTTATTTTACATACCTGTCACCGCCGATACTCATTCTGCGCAAAGGGCCTACTGTTTAAGACAGGGTGTTATATTCAAGTTCAAAGGTCACAGTTGACTCCAACCTAAGAGGCGTAGAGGGACAGACACAACGGATCAGTGTCTGTCTCTCTACGTTTCATTTCAATTCATTTTCAATGGGAGCTGTCTGTTGTCCAGACAGGGCTGATGACACGTACTTCTCCGTCAGATTTGACAGACAGAAAGTTCAACCCAGCTGAACTTTTTCTGGACGGACAGATTTGTCACCATTCGTTTAGCCAGTCAGAGGCATTCCTATGTTTGTTTTGGAAAAAATAGTGGCGAACGCAGAGACAACGGTACGACCAAAAAACAAAGATAAAACGGAGAAAGCCTGGTATAACTTTGGGATGATTTTAGGTTTTGCAGTTTAGTTTCTTATTGAATTTATACAGTAGAGTCTGTTTCTTCTTTTTTCTAAGAAATAGCTCCGTTATGAGTAAAGCCTTCCTGTTCTTCTGCCTCTCCACCATGTTGACGTTCCAAAACAAACAGACAGAAATCTATCCGTCAATAATTCTGTCCGCATTCTGATGGATCAGTGTGGCTGCCGCTTAATAGAGAAAGATCAGGAGCTTTTTGACTTTTTGACTCTTCTCATTCTTGCCAATATCCATCTTTGGCACAATGCCTGCACCTCCTTCCAACAACATTTCATAATTGCGTTGTAAAGCTGAAAAGATTAGTCAATTTCCAGCTCTCATTAGTGTGTCCTGGAGCCGTCACGGTCCTGCTAATCTGTCCTTCATGGCTCTTGTCAGGGAAATGCAGTGAGACCATCTTCGAGGACATGAGGGAGCCTCCTAAGAAGCCTCTCCACCTGAAGGGCCAGATGAAGTACGTCCCCCAGTGGGACTCGCTCATCTTCCTCGGGACGCCCATGTAAGACCGCAGCCCGTGCCGGCACTCGGTTTGATGGGGTTGACTCAGGGCAAAACAAGCGATTTTCCAATTAAATAATTCATTTCCATAATGCTACACATCCATTTGGGGAAAGTCACAATGAAAGCTCATTTTGAGAGCATCTTGCTTCCTTAATGTGATGTTGCTAGGATGTTAGGGCGGGACATAAATTGTCAAATAGGTGTATGGTATGATAGAATGTGCTAATCAGTAGTCAGTAGAATTTAGTATTGCACAAACAGGGACACACTCGACAGAAATAGTTTTATATGGCAGATCACTTTATTCCCATGGCAGACAAAATGTTTTCAGCCTCCTGGCGTTCATCGGTGTCTCTTGAGAATGTAGCCTATTTATTCAATATTACATTTTGTGCTATTAATCATTTTGTGAAAGTAGGGATTGCTTTTTTCCCCAAAATGGCCAATGCATCATTTTGGAACAAAAAAACAAGTTCAAACATTGCAGATTGGAGTATGCCAATTTGGGAAAATACATCCTCTTGCTTTTCATTTATATTAGTCTATTTCCTCGTCTTCCTCTCTTCTCTTTGCTCTTGCAGTATAGAGACAGTGGAGGACATGATTAAGATGGGTGTGTATGTGAACGATCTGAACCTGCATGACTCCAGCAGAGAGCTGATCTTGGCCGGGACGCAGCAGTCAGCTGAGCTGCAGCTGGCCCTCGATCAGGTGAATCCTTTATCTTCATGGCCAGAGCATCGCACTAACAGAGCCAGGATTTGGGGTTTTGAGGGATAACTCATATTAAAATGTTATTATGTATTAGACCAGTGATTCTCAGTCTTTTTGGCTCCTGACCCCTTAAAACGAAGCAATGTCTAGTCACAATCCCCTGTCACAAGCATGCAGAGTTCAACCAAAGAAAGATTTTCCATTTTCAGGTTTTTTCACTTGATTCATTATCAGATGAGGCAGAGAGGTTGAAAAAAAGCAAAAATTAGAGAAAAATCAGAAAAAATAGACATAACAAATTTGCATAGTCGAAATATGCTTTTTTCCTGTCCCATAAATCATCTCGCGACCCCCCAACATCATCTTGCGACCGCCTGGGGGGTCCCGACCCCAAGATTGAGAACCACTGTATTAGACAGTACTAGGGCTTCATATCAGATAAGAAAATATACCGTAACAACACCATGCTACTACGCTCTAACATGCACCATGCAACTCAGACTAGTATGGTACAAAGCAGAAATCACAGCTCATGATACACTGAGTGCACAAAGTGAAAGATGAAACATCCTGACCAGGTGAGCCCAGGTGGAGCTGTGTTCCCCCGGTGATTTCACCATTAAATCCACTTCAGTCATGAAGGGGAGATGTGGATTAAGGGGATTAGAGAGGGTGAAGAAGGATTTTTGAGCTTTGAGACAGTTGAGACTGTACAGAACTGGGTGCAACGCAGTGATAGAAATTGTATTCCACTGTATTCTATAAAGTCCTCAGTTGTCATATCTGACTCTGATTCTCTAGGAGCAACAAAAGTACGCTCAGCTGCAGGAAATCATCAAGAAGCTGGACGAGGAGAAGAAGAGAGGAGATTCCCTGCTGTACGCCATGATCCCTAAAGCTGTGGCGGACCGCCTGAGGAAGGGCATCACCGCGCTGGAGACCTGCCAGGTAACACAGAGGCATGGCAGCAGATGCTGTATGTATAGCTATATGATGGGCTTTCAGATGGTTAGGCAAACTAACAGGCAGTGTGGAGAAACTCACACACTGTGATTGATCCCTGTAGGAAATTCTCATTTCTATTGCCTCCAGTCAGAGGTCAGAGGTCAGCTACAGAACAGCAGCCTTATGGTACATTCAGATTACAGGCTACAAAGCATCAGGAAGTCATTCAATTTCAATGGAAGCCGGCGACACAAAACTACAAATGCCAGCGCGTAAAATGTAGCCGTTCAGCTGTTTCAACTTCTTTCCACGCTCTGATGATGCAGTGAAGTGCGGACCAATCAGAGTAAAGGGAAGGTAGTGTAAGGTATTTATATTTACGATATTATTATTTACTTGATGAATTATTGCAATTAACAAGAATCATTATTTGCCAACAAACGGAAAGCTAGCTAGTTTTAGTTGGTGCACCCAATGTGATGACGACATGAACTGTCAGCGACAACCTGGCAACACTTTTCTGTTCCTTTGGCAACAATATAGCTCGGTACACCAGACCGTTTTGTAGCTTTTGTAGAGAGTTGGTAGGGATTCAGTGTCTTGCTCATGGACACTTCAGCAGGGCGGATGCTTGCTGACACAGGAGCTTGAACCCTGGTGCTACGGTTGAAGGACAGTCTCCATAACTCCAATTTGGGTGATTTTCATGTTTTGCACTTCATTTGAAGGTTTACATGCTCTTCTATGGGTTGAGAAAATTCTCTTCTCCTCTTGGGCTTATGAAACCCTTTCAAAATCCATTGGATAACATCAAAAATGCTTTGTCATCAAGCTAAAAACAGCTCTATATCTTAGTTCCTGAAAACTTTACATTTTGGAGAAATGAGGGTTTCGCCTGACTGCAATGATATTTTTTATCTCTTTATGTAACAGACAGCAAAGCAGAAGTTTGCATCCTTTTGAAATATAGTTTAGAAAATGGAATAAAAGATACAAATTTATCTTCTCTACTACTCTGAAAATATCCAGTATTTTTAAAAGGCCACAGTATTGAAATAGTTTTCATCTGACGTGTGCAAAACAGCAGCTGAATACATTTGAAACTGTTGGAAGAAAAAAAACACAAGGCGCTGTCTTGTTATTTTGCAATTTAACTGTCCACCTTTGAGCCCTCTGGCAATCAAACACACTTTTTATTTGACGGGCTTCGTTCCAAAATGAGATATCCACCATTTGAAAAAACACCTGCTCTGACAAAATGTTTGCTGGCATGAAAATAAAACACAATATGGGCTACTATTAAAGTTATCAGTCACCTTACGACTTTTGCTAAATAAATAGTTATATTCTGAGGATAGAATCGCCAGTTTTTGAAATATTGGCTGATGAATTTCAAGTAGCAAAATTTTCCAAAATGCATATATAGTGTTTTGGAATGAAACCTGAACCACAGAAACTCAGAAACACAACATTTCTGAGACTATCTATCTATCTGTGTGTGTGTGTGTGTGTGTGTGTGTGTGTGTGTGTGTCCCAGGTCTTCCCAGATGTGACCATCCTGTTCAGCGATGTGGTGAAGTTTAATGAGATCTGCATCCACATCACGCCCATGCAGGTGGTGGACATGCTCAACGAGATCTACATCGTCTTCGACACGCTCAGCGAGAAGCACAACGTCTACAAGGTCGGCCCCAAACAGCAGCACGGGCTGCCATGTTTACGTGTGATTCAAAGTTACTCGCAGATATCCGTTTGAGATCTGGGTGGGAAATTAACACCGTCCGCCCGCTACAGCTGCTGGGTTTCTCACCATATCAGTCAATCCGGCAGCTGTCTGGTGAATTTCGAGGTGTAGCAGCTACTATAGCCGGTGGAAATAGAGGTTGGTTTCCTACTCTGCAACATAGTGAGAAATACATTGGACAATAGAGCACTACACATATTTTTAAACGTTTTATGCCTGCTTAGGGTTCGACCAATATGGGTTTTTGAAGGCTGTATGTTTTTATACTGAAGTCACTGATGGCTGAGATTTTGTCTTTAAATTTGACCATTTCCTGCCAAAAAACCTACAAGTATTCAGTGAAGGATTTTCTTCTTGTCAGGGTGGAAAAGCCTCTGAAACAGTATTTAGAGCATCATGGGACACTAAAACTCTCCATTGAAACCCAGACTAATGAAATTATCTCAGGGTTAGCATCTCTTTAAGGCAGGGAGACCCACCACACCTATTCAATGGTAGAGGAAACCAAGTTTAAATAAAGAATACATAACATAAATAAAATTTCATGTCAGGTTTTATAGACTGTGTTTATGTAGCTGTGGTCAGGGAGCAGCCTTCATCACTGGCTGATTTCGGATAATTAATAAAAGGCCAATACTGGCAAAACAATATGTCAGTCTAATCCTTACGTCTAAATGTATGTGCAGCCACATTAGACTGAATTTTAACCCTTATTTAAAAACACGGGTTGACTGAAAACACATTCTGGTGTGTTTTGGCCTGAGGGACAAGTTGCAGAAGAATGGAGGGTTACACACACACACACACACACACACACACACCTGGGAAATACATCTATCAAAAGTGTGAGCTTGTGTGTGCCATTATTACTGACTGTTGATGGGCATCTGGAGCGACAGTCACCCCGAGGAAAACTAGTCAGCCATGTCTATTCAAACTCTACCGGACTTCAGCAATACAGCAGAACATTACAGGCCAACTTCAGCAAATCCTCTCTTGAATGACTAGACTTGAATTCATCAAATTTGTCAATAACTGGGCTATAAAGAGTGAAATAAGAGTGAATTAGCGATGGAAAACAGTCAATGATTGTTCATAATATGCTCATTTAACTTATGAGTGTTTTTCCCAATATTACTACATTCCAAGGGATTCTCTACATTATTGTGAATGCTTATGCTGTCCCCTCTGCTCAGGTGGAGACGATCCGTGACGCCTACATGGTGGTGGCGGGCGTTCCCAACAAGACCACCTTCCACGCCCACCACATCTGCGACATGGCCCTGGACATGCTGAGCTCCATCGACCACCTGAAAGACCCCTCCACCGGAGATAACATCCAGATCAGAGTCGGTGAGCGGAAAAACGAATCAATACAAAGCCACAAAACTGTATGGTGCTTTAGTGGCTCAGCTGCGATAAGTCAGAGAGATTTTTTTTTGTGATATTTGGGGGTGTGTGTCCCACAAATGTAATCTTGAGATATAGAGGTGGCATAGTGGTTAGAAAGATCGGCCTTCAACCAGAAGACCCAGGGAAGTTTCCTTGATCAAGACACTGAATCCCTTCCAGCTCCAGGGTGGCTGTTCTGTAGCTCACCCTGACCTCTGACCTCTCCGGTGGGGCAAGCAAAAAGAGAATTCCCCTACAAGCATCACATGTTTATAATTTGTATGGCCCTGCTACAGATCTTAGAATCAAGCCACTAGGTTAAAGGTTTAGTGAAATGACTTCCCCTGGTTAAAAGTCTGTCAGGCAGCTTGAATTGAGGTTGTGCCAGCCTTGACTTAAATTAAAGGGACATTAAATAATCTAGGACTTTTATTGATCTCTATCAGTGACCAAGGAATTGCAACAACATTGACAGGTCTCTGGCTCACGGCTTATAGTGGCCTGTAATTGACAAAAAAAAATCGAGTCACATTTCCATAAGCAAGCTAGCCAATTAGAGCAGAGATCCAAAAGAAACATCTAGTGAAGAGCTACATCATCATGCAAAATACTGCAATAATAATAGTGCTTTGTCATTTGCTTTTTTGACTTGAGAACAGAATGTCCTGTGATGCTAGTCGCTCACTCACTGCAGTATCCTGCATGCATTTTGCTGCAGTTAAAAGTGCGAGTAGGGGGTGGGGATCCATCTCATCCAATGGATGAGAAGTTTTTGTTCCAAAACAGAGTTCGGGCCTGAAAGTGAATTTTGAAAGCCAGAAATCGCAGCACCTGGCAGAGTAAATATTGCATCATTGGTATTCATCAACATCATCATTCATCCTATCAACCCCCTGAAATTATGGTCATTTTATGCTATGGGACAGTAAAAATCTTATCGGACTTATTGCACCTTTAAAGCATTCTCTTCCAAGCACAGAGGACAGAAAATAGGAACTTAAGCTCATGAATCTAGTTTCAATTCTATATTCTATTTGAGCTTTCGGGGGACACAGGAGGATTTGTCACATATCACACTGGGTGTTGTGGTTTTGACCCTGGCAGTCCTCACTATTGGTTGCTTGTAATGTTGGCGATCTAGGAATTTAAGTTCATTGTACTGTTGTAAGTCTCTCTGGAGAAGAGCGTCAGCCAAATGCCTAAAATTTAAATAATGTTTTGGCCTTAAGGAATACTTTACAACAACTGGAATAAATCATGGACTTCAGCTAAGCTCATGAATGAGTCGGATCACAATGAACTTTGTTTTTAATCCCCCCTCCCTCCCTGTCAGGTATTCACTCAGGTATGGTGGTGGCCGGTGTGGTGGGTCTGAAGATGCCTCGCTACTGTCTGTTTGGTGACACTGTGAACACCGCCTCCAGGATGGAGAGCAACGGAGTGGTGAGTACGTTAACATACTAAATAACCCATAGCCTGGCAAAGTGTGCTAAATAGCCCATGGCGTTGGTAGTAAATTACTGCAATAACATTAACGATTTCCCTCAGACGAACACATGCAGATAAGGGTGGAGAAACATTTCCTACTTAATGAGACCACTGTGCGTGCTGCTTTTTAGTTAATGCAACATGCTAATCACTTCATTTGTTTCCCATTACTTGCGGTAACAGTAGGAGTTAACAGCGCTGTCTGTGGGAAATGTTTTCTACGATGAAAAGAACATTTATTAATTTCCTCACTATGAATTCCCATAAACAAAGAAAAACCAAAACACTAATTTTAAGAATCAAATATTTTGAAACTTTTCAATTCCCTTTGATGCCTTAAAGGAATAGTTCACCCAAAAATGAAAATTCTGTCATCATCTACTCACCCTCATGCCAAATGAAACACAGGTGAAATTTGTTAGTCCATATAACACACAGGGAGGTTGCCAGCACAACTTCGTAGCAGCCTTCTCCAAAACGACTGACGTCAATGGGGACCGGTTCTTTAGAGTTCCAAAAAAAAAAAAGCCAAACAATCACACTGTGAATAGAAAGACCTATACACCATGATTTGTTGCAAGTCAATCAGCTGTAGTTAAGATTTGCACTAAATTATGGTGTAAATATACTGTAGGTCTTTTTGGAACTCTGAAGAACTGGTCCCCACTGACTTCAGTTGTTTTGGAGAAGGCTGCTATGGAGTTGTGCTGGCAACCTCCCTGTGTGTTATATGGACAAACTTCACCTGTGTTTCAACTGGCATGAGGGTGAGTAGATCATGACAAAATTTTCATTTTTGGGTGAACTATTCCTTTAATGTCGGTGTAGTGCCGATGGGGTTTGTTTTTTAATATTCAGCCCTAGTCCTAACTTTCTGTGTGTGTGTTTGTCTGTCTGTACAGGGAATGCAGATCCACATTAGTCAGACCACCAAAGACCATCTGGAACATGAGCCCTATATCATTGAGGAGAGAGGCAAGATCTTCGTAAAGGTGAGTGGTATCCTGGGTGTGAAATCAACACCAGCAGATAGATTTTGTCTGTGGTAAGTAATCTACCAGCCAATTTAGTCAGGCAACTAACCATTATTTGGAGGTCATATTCAATTCCAAAGAGGTGTCAATATCTGTCATCTTTTCTGCAAATTATGGTTTGCTCATCTACCATCCACTCGCCGGAATGGATATTATGATTAATGCATTACATGTCATGTTTTGTCAGTGTCGCAGCAATAATATTTGACGCGCTTCATTTCAAGATGAGATATATACCATCTGGAAAATGTGATGCCTACCCTGACAAAATGATTGCTTACATGAAAGGAAAACTCACTGTTGAATATTATTAAAGATCATCATCATCTTGAGCCAATTACTCCCAAAATGTAACATTTTAGACGATGCAGTCACTTATGTTTTTTTTTTTTTGTTTTTTTTAAGATTGAGAAATAAACATCAGGTAGTATTTTCTTTTCAGCATGAATATATAGCATTTCGGAACAAAACCCTTAATTTATTTTGCGATCACCTTGCAGGGTAAAGGCTACATGAAGACGTACTGGCTGAAGGGGAAGATGGATCTGTCGTTCAAAACCCCGGCGGAGCTGCGCTACAGCAGCGAACAGAAAGACTCCGAGGACAGGAGCTCCAACGGGTGAGTAGACGAAGGAGAGCAGTCGGCACAGAGGTGGAAAGTAACTAAGTACATTTACTCAAGTACTGGCACTTTACTTATTTCCATTTTGTGAGAATTTCTACTTCTCCTCCACTACATTTCAGAGGGAAATCTTGTACTTTTTCCTCCACTACATTTATCTGACGGCTGGAGTTACTTTGCAGAATAAGGTTTTACATGCAAAACATACGATAAGCTCATAAAATATGTTGCATTTAAGTTTAAACTCCCCAACAGTATCTGGAGCAGTTAGACCGACAACATTAAAATACTTCTTACAGGTTAACGCATCAATAAGAATGAGTACTTTTACTTTTGATACTTAAGTACATTTTACTGCTTCTATACTTTTACTCAAGTTAATTATTGAATGCAGAACTTTTACTTTAAATGAAGTATTTTTCCATTATGGTGTTGCATGAGACAGTGAGCAAAGGCTGCAAGGCTGTTCTATGTGTGTTTGTTTGAGGGAATCACGCAGCCACCAAAAACAACACTATCATTGAGAAGAAGCAGTTAATTCCCCTCGGTTTTTTTTCCCTTTTATTAAGACAGTAGGAAAGCTGAGAGTGAGACAGAGCAGGCGACACACTAGAGAGAAGGTTCTGGCAGGATTACATGAAGGTTTGATGAAGGTTGAAGGATGAAGGGAAGGATGAAGGACCGACAAGTCAACTAATAAAGAAATTATATGCGAGAGTAGGGGAGAGCGGGGCTGGTTGTCACATGGGTAAGTTGTCTCAGTCCTTATTTCTGAAACGAAATATTTTAGAGCCAAAAGTCCAATTACACAAATGTTTACTTGCTTAATAAGAGGTTACATATGTTGAATACAACAGTCTAAGTCAAAACGCTCTAAACATAAAAACATTTTTTGATATCTGAAAGTAAATAATGAAAATCTTAGTGTTTTTCTTTTTTTTTTTTTCTCATAAAGGAATCATAATAATTATACATTGTGACACATAAAAGCAAGAATCAGCTATAAGATGATAATAAATGTGAATGGTTTAGTGAAGCTCTGTGCTGGGAAGGGACCTTTCTCAGGAATGCCTGGTTGGGGCATGTCTTCACTATCCAAATTGTTCTTTTTTGGTTAGAAATAGCTTTATATTCATACTTTTCTAAATAAATATTATTTTGGTACTTGAACCCACAAACCTTTGTCTTGTGTAGCAAGTGGCCCCACTGCCAACAGGCCCACAGTGGTTCATGTGGTCTTAACTACCATGTCATCTCTGGGCATCTATTGTATTCTATTGTTTAGAAACGGTACACCTGTAATAATGCTTTCTCAAATCTGCTTATTGATTTCTGTTGTAAATCACTATGATAATGTGTGGTTGCACTAGTTCCACCTGCACCAACACCAAGCGCTCGGCCTCCAACCTCCACATGCCCAGCGAGGAGCAGGCGGAGGGGAAGCCGAGCCCCAGCGACCTCCCCCTGGACACGCTGCTGCCGCCAGAGGGCGCCAGCGAGCTCCGCACCATTTCGGCCGAGCCTCAGGAGAAGGAGAAAGCCAAAAAGACTAAGAACAACAAGGGGGCCAAGCTGGAGGTGCCCCAGGGGAACGCGGTGCCCGAGGCGGCGCCGCCCGCTGACGGGCCGGAGAACCCGGGCCCGCTGTTCAACAACAAGAGGAACAGCTTCCGGCAGCAGTACGCCAAGCTGCCCGCCAACCTGCCCATACGCAGCGCTTCCTGCTCCATCCTGTGAGAGGCTTGGCCCGGCGCCCACAGGATGCGGGGCAGATTGTAGTCCGAGATTACAAGACACCCTTAACATGTGATGAGGGTCTGATGCCGAAAAGATCGCGGAAGGTTAGTCAAAAGGCAAGGCAGGGTGAGACATTTCAACATTTTCAACATTCATGGTTACTGGCAATCTACACAACACATTTTGAATGATATGTAATGTCAAGGACAGTGAGCAGTTTAGGCTTAAGTGACATTTTGGGTGAAAATGAAAAGACCTCAAGACCAATACTGAACTAAGCAAGAAAATGTCCAAAAAATTAAAGTCCACTTGTAAGTACTTTGGTTTGCCTAAAGCAAAGTTAAGTAAAGTTTTTTGCAACATTTTAACCTACTTCTGGCTCCAAGCCCTTGATGTGTTTAAATTGGATACTCTTATCTTGATCTTAATTACTCTTGTCAGAAGAAAAAAATGGCCCGTACTCAAAGGAGCAACTTTCAGGTTTACTTCATTTCACCATTTTTTTAACTAAGCCTGAATGTTGCTCCTGTGAGTGCAGACCATTTTCTCTTCTGACAAGGATGCTTCATTGGTTTCATACACCAAAAATTAGGAAAGGTTTTTTTTTTTTTTTCAAACATTACCACCATGAGTGCTGAGAATGCACAGCTTTCACATCATGTCTTCCTTATTTTGACTGTAAAAAAAAACAGAAAGCACAGAATCCTCTTCACACAAACAACACATGCATAGAGAAACAGAGAACGGGTAACGTCAGTAATGACAATGACGATCATAATAACAACGAGTTGATATTTCTGGATTTGTTTATGCTATATCCGCTGTATTATTGTACAGGTTTTTAAGCCGTGTATGAAGTCACTGCTATTATTACTGTGGGAGTATGTTAGAATGTATAATGACAACAAATTACAGTAATGTCCTGGAAAATTAAAGTAAGCCATTTTTTGTGACAGGGCTTATGGGGTTTTCAGGTGAGGCAGGAGCTTCCACTGAAATAGAAAAAACAAGTGATTTTTAATTCTATGGGTGCTTCATTTGATTCAGTACCTGAGATTAGATGTCATCAGAAGTTGTATTTCATTTTGTGTAAACTAGGCTCATGGTATTTTGATAGGCATTTGGCTAGATATTCAAAACATTGTCTTAATCTTCATAAAGAGTTCTGTTTCTAATTGCTGTATATGAATGACTACATCTGTTCCACTGTATGCTAGTGTTTATTTATATAAAACTGTATGTACAGCCACCAAAACAGATTCTGCGTCTTCCTGTCTTTGTTTATTTTGGTATTGCAAGGAAGGTATTGCAAGCAGGTCAGGAAATTAACTTTCTCATCCATCGTCAGCGGTTGGTAGATTCAAAAAATTTCCGATTTATGTATTTTGCCAGCTGAATTATTTGTTAGAATAGAAAACAGACTGGTTGTTCTACCAAGCATCTGGTAGAATAGGCAAATTTACCAGCTTTACTTGGTGGCCGGTGTTCATTTCCCATCCTACTTCTGAAAAATGCTTCAGAAGTTGGGAGTTTTGACACTGTGTGAAAATTAAGAAAACGTCATTCAAGAACAAGCGGGATGGAAGGGTTTTTATATCTGTCCATGCTATGGGGAGAGAGTGAATCCCAGGCAGCTGCAGACTGATCAGATTAAATCTCTGAACCGGCGCTCGTTCATCTAGATCTGCACTCGCCATCTATCTTATAACACAGCGAGCGGAAAAGACAGCGCGGGCACAGAAAGCACCTAAGCTCACCAAATCCTCCATCCAATTCAGGCCCCAAATCTTCAGGCGCAATTCACTGACCTCGGTGGTTATGAGGTCGCTGATTCCTGTCTTACTCATTTGGTGATAACACAGTGCCATTATGTTTGACTGTGTGTGTGTCAGGTTGGAGGTTAGAAAACCCTTGTGATCTTTTAATGAAAGATAAGTGATATAATTGATGCTCCTCTTTATTATCTCATCGCCAAAATAGGCAAGTGCGTATGCTGTGTACTGTATGAGGCTGGAACAGGTAAGAGCTCGTTCCAGGGTGAGAGTGGACCTTCACACACAAATACACACACATATACAGTCGAGCTCTCCCTGCTGATATTTCCTTGTGAGATGTCATTACATGATAAAGAGGAAGCCATCAGGAAACCGCTTAAGCACTACTTCCTGTCTGTTGCCGTGGTGACAGACCTCATTTTGCAGTTGCAAAGTTTACCGTCTCTTACTCGAGTTAATTTGTTGCAGGAGGAGGGAGTGGGAGGCAAAACAAAGAGGCAGGTGTCCTCCAGCCTCCGCCGCACACTGGTGGGCTGGTATCCTGTCCAGGCACCGCTCTCCGTCCAGCTGGGTCTCCGTCTCACCTTTGACCCCCGACATCTGACAACAATTACCGGCTCGGAGCGCTCATTGGACGGGTCTTTCTGAACGGCCTGAGCCTCAGCCAACTGCACAGCTGGTTGCCATTCAGATAAAACTACAGATAAACACCAGTGCTCTGGAATCAGGGGGACTGGCCGCAGATAAATGAATCGGTGTATTCATGACTTGCGATCAGGGGACTCACGACTCAAGTTTCTGAGAACGATCGTCCCGGCGTCGGCAACACCAGGCTCACTATCGGTTACTCTGGAAAACATCCAATATTACCCTCATGTGTCTATTTATATTTCACTCCCTCAAATAAGATAAGAAATTAGAAGGGTGATAAGTTCTATAGCAACCAGCGCAAACATGGATTCATACACAGGAGTGATATCCTAATAATGTATTGGTCTGCAGTGATCTCTTTAGCCTCTATGCTGACTATTATAAAGCCCAGTATTTACATTTACATTACATTTATATACACTACCAGTCAAAAGTTTGGACACACGCATTTTTCTATAGACATCAAAACTATGAAATAACACTATGAATTATGTAGTGACCAAAAAAGTGTTAAACAAATCCAAACTAGCTCATATTTTAGATTTTTTTTAAAGTAGCCGCCCTTTGCCTAAAGAAATTCACACATACTGACAACATACTTCACTATTTATATTTGTCTAAGAAACTAATTTCAAGCATTTCAGCAGAAGCCTTTAGATCAAAATGGCTTTAAGAGAATGAAAAACATAGAACAGCCAATCAGGTGTGTCCAAACTTTTGACTGGTAGTGTACACATATACATATATTATATAATAAGCATGTTAGGTTTAAAGACATTGGTATTTTACAGCTGGTCGGAGAGCTGTGATTCAGAGAAAGTGTGTGTGTGTGTGTGCACGTGTGTGTGTGTGTGTGTGTGTGTGTGCACGAGACTGAGAGAGTGCAAAGATGAACGCCTAGACTCTTATGTATATTTGTTGTGAGTCTATCTTGCAACAGAGACACAGGGAGGGAAGTTGTGTTTAGCGCTGACAGGAGCCGCATTCCAGCGAAGGTGAACACAAAAAAAGGGTTAAGCCGCTCCCCTTTCAAATGGCTGCATCACTGGATTATTGCTAAATTCTTTCTGGGGTTTTCACTTGTCAGAACAAGCAGAGGCACAGCGTCAGCATATAGGGAGAGAGAAGCAGGGAGAGAGAGAGAGAGAGAGAGCAAGAGAGGAACAGAGGGAGTGCCAAAGTATGAGGGGTAAGGACAAGAGAGAGAAATACAGTGGTTTTGAAGAGTTTTGAATTTGAATTTCAGAGGGAAACACAAGATAGGCTAGACAGACAGAGAGGGAGAGAGAGAGAGAGAGAGAGAGAGAGAGAGAGAGAGAGAGAGAGAAACACGCTGAGGGGTGTGTCATAGCAATTTAGTTCCTCAAGGAAGTACAACTCAACATTATCTTGAGACAGGGTGGCAAGCACTGATAGAAGCGCCACAGGAGGGCTGGGTTTTTTTTTTTTTTTTTTAGGTTTTGGTTTTCCTCGTGGGGAAGATGAAAGGATCTCATTAAAAAAACAACTGGCCCATGCTGTCAACCTGAGACACGGTGCAGAGGGAGAGAGACAGAGATATCTGACACAGAAGAGGCGGGAGGGGGACTCAACACACACAGGTAAGACACTTCTCCTGCTGTTTTCATGTGGCAGCTAAAAACTCTTCTAGGCCCGGATATTTCTAGGATCTATCCGACTGCTGTGTTGAAAGCATATGGCTATATTTTTGTTCTTATAAAAAAAAAAAAGAAAAAAAAAAAGAAGAGTATTCATTGTTGAGGCCCAGCAGAGACAGACTGAGCAGAGGGATGATTGGAACAAATGAATATGTGTGACTTCTTTCCACTTCCCCATCTTGAGCGCGGGCTGGGAGACATGCGTGTACGCTCACAGTCATGCTGGAACAAGTACAGTGACATGCACAGCTGTACAGCTCGCACTGTTTGCGCCTGCTGGGAATTGCTCAACTCTGAAAACCTCAAGGCAGTGGACTTTCCCTCCTTCACTGGCCTAGTTTGATTCGAAAGCGCACGAGTCGCAGCCAAAGACAGCGAAAGGTCGCGATATGACACGCTGTACAGATAAACGAGGGACGAGCGCAAGCTGTCGGCCTCGGCTGACGAGTCCCCCCGCCGCGAAGCCCAACTGCTGTCTGTTTCACTTCCCTTTTGAGCCGTCGCAGGCTTGAGCAACAGCTATTCAGAGGTGTTGTGCAACGCTGAAAGACAACTGCAATATGTGTGCTTTGTGCACATTTCAAAATGCATTCGTGACTGTTAACAAAAGGTTTACACAGGCATTTTTGTGTAAACAAACGATACAGTTGTCAAATGGAGGAAAACAAAACCTACTGAATTCATACAAACTTGCATAAAGAATTCAACATGTCACTGACAGTAAGATATCAAGATAAAGAGAAAAGGCTGTTTCAAAAATCTCAGTTTACTACAAAGCCACAGCTGAAGTGACACTGCATCCTGGAACAATACTCATCCTACATAAAAGGCCATTTTGTGAGAGCATCTCATTCTTTCTGGTTATTTGCCCCCTGCCACAGTGCATTTTCTGGACAATGTTTCACACTTTTGTGCACTTTCTCTGAGTCCAGAACATCCATCCTTCCAGCTCACTGTCTAGAACAACCTCCTCCTTTTCATTTGACTGACTGTTATGGCTTTTCTATGTGTTTCTGGAACTTTCTCATTGTTCCATCTGAGCAAAGGCTGTAGTGAGCCAAGCAGGACCTGAAAACCCCTCCACGCCACGCCCCCCCCCCCCCCCCCCCCAACCTCCAGGTCTGGTGATGAAAGTCAGTGACATAAAGCTGAGGATGTCTATCTATGGAGCTTGTCTTAACGAGGCCCCGCTGCCCTGTAATAACAGCAGTACAAGGCGCATTCTGACCAGCCAAGTCTAAAGGGACTCCCCGCTTCCCCCTGCTAAGCCCTGTGAGAGTCCAGAGGATTTACCTTCACACACACACACACACACACACACACACACACACACACACACACACACAGGGAAGAGCATGGACACAAGCACACACACACACACAAGATCAAAAACACTCTTTCATTCACCTGCACACAGACACACAAAAATTTCTCAAGAAAGACTTCCGCTGAAAAATACACGTCCACTTGCACACAAGCGCGTACGTGCACACACACGTAAACACAAACACACACACACACACACACACAGCCTGAGGCTACACGCTGAAGTCATCTGAGGAATGCTAAATATTTACCTTGCCCGCCTGCCTGGATGGCTCCACCAATCAGCACTCAGCACTTTTTGACTGTCCGTCAAAACTAACTTTTAAAGAACCCTCACTGCCTGTCCGTTGGAAACCAGGCTAGAGTAACTCTGAAACAAAATCTCTTCTGCAATGGAACCATTTCTACTGTTATTTTTCATTTAGTTCTCCTCAGTGTTGGTGACAGTGTTAGATCCCACACAGTATACAGGTGCTTGTCTATTTCAGCAGTCTTTCGGGAGGGAAACAAACCCTTCAAATGTAATGTACTTTCTCCCTGGTGGATGTCAACACCACACTGATGCTTAAAGGCACTCGTCAATGCATCTGTACCAGAAAATTGATGCTCAACATTGAAAGCATCCTCAATTTGACTGACTGAACGCTGTCCATTACAGAAAAGTGGTTTCATGGCATTGCGCAGAAATGTTTCACCGCTCTCCAAACAACTTCAACCTTGATAGGTCTGCATAAAATAAACAGCGTCGGCTCCGCCGTTCGGCACAAGCCAAGCACCAAGCCGTCTCCAGCTGTGGAGTCACATTTCACTGTGTGGAATATTCTGGCTGACGGCTGCACAGTGTGCACGTCCCTCAAATCCCAGAAGTCTTTTTAGCAAATAAATGAGATTGGAACATGAATCTGAAATAGCTATCACGCTGCTCCACTTCCATTATCACCGTTAAGGGAAATTAATCTAATGAATGTTCTTTAATTCCCCGCAGGGAATCCGAAGCTTTTGTATCGAAGCAAGCTATTAGAAATGTGACACTTGTTCAAAATGAATGGTTGTGCATGTAATAAGGAACCTAGTGAGATGTCCTGTAAAATGACTGTTTGCTTATTATGGATGTTGCAGCTGGGGTGGGCGGCACGCCAGGGATGGAGAAAGGCACAGCTAGTGCTGCCTATTTGCATGATATGATCGTTAATGCGACTGGATCACTTTTTCGTTTATTAGTGAGCCGTGAGGTCGTTTGCTGGCAGTGCTGACTGTGCATCACTGGAGTCAGAGAGCAAGAACATTGTCATTTGAACAACGGTGTCCAAGAGGCACACAGGCAAAACACCAGGCGTGAAAAAGTACATTAATCCACCACCAGGGAGTCAAATGACACATCAGCACATGTTGGATGGACTCAACTGACAGCCAACTAACAATATATCAGCTGCTGTTGCTAATGCACAGGATGTTTCAATAACAGAGTAGGTGTTATTTTACCCAAAGGCAGATTCCACACCGGTAATTAAGGTAGCCATGGCTTCAGGGTGCTAACTTTCTGTGCTGGCCCTGGTACTGATGCAATCTGGAAACGGCAGGCATGGACCTGCCTCAGCTATGCAGCTTCCCCGCTTCTCTCACATACTTGTCCACACAGGCCACAAGTGGGATCCGGCGCTGAAAATGTCACTACAAGATGCTTACTAGCTGTTCTCAAAATGTTGTGCCTTTTTGCAAGCTCAGTGTCTAAACAAAAGGCCAAATAACATGGAAAATATGAGAGAATACACTATGCTCACGGTGGCATAGATGCATACTACAGTAGATTCAATACTTTTTTCCTGCATTTGAAAAAATTTATGTTGTGCCCATTCTATTCTGCTCATTACAAATTAAGGTGAACTGGAATGTAAATTGGGCTTTTAACTAGCACTTATCTATCACGATTATCATTCAAGGACAAAAATATTTTCTCCATCTACTTTTACCCTTGCTGTCTTTGTTATTGGTTGTTATTTCGGTGATTTGGGAATTTAACCTTATTCCACTGTCATTGTAAATTGCTCCGAATAAGAACATCAGCTTAATGACTCTAAATATGCCAGCTTCACATTAGAGACTGAGGCAAATCCAAGTCATGCTGACACTCAAACACAAACAGTGGATTTGTTGTTCTGTGTGCAATAGTTGTCTGTGTGCATGCTGATGGCCTCCCAGGGGGTTTCTCTGTGATGGATGCTAGGTGTGGTTAAAACCTCACTGGGAAAATTAACAGCCTCTGTGGAGCCTCTTCCATGGTACTTTTTCCCTTTTGGCATCACATGTGTACGTCAGATACAAAAACAAAGACTACAACAAACATTACAGAACAGCAGGGCTTTGAATTTAAAATGATATGAACCATTTAAAAAGAAAACATTTACAAGGAATTTTCAGAAATTAGGTAAAGAGCAATTGTTTGCATTACATCTTGTCTGTTCGGTTCTGTTTTTATCCTTATATTTTGCCGCTGAGTGTTTATCACTTTGCTTGTATTTTTATTCATGTCCAGATAACAGAACTAAATTTGGCCGAGACAGAAGAAAATGTGCATTTGTTAATTGTGAAGCTTAAATGCCCCTGAACAGTGTGCATGAAGAAGTCTCAGGGTGGGTGGCAGTCTGAAGGTTAGAGAGTCAAAGTGATGCCTGGAAGGTCGCCAGTTCAAATCCCCAGAGCAGCTGGGGAATCTGGATAGGAGAGGTGAACATGTGTTGCTCTCCCCTGCCTCAATAACAACAAACGATTTGCCCTTGAACAAGGCACTTAACCTCCAACTACTCCATTGGAGATGTTCATTGGCCGGCAGTAAAAGACTGAGTGGCTACCAGGTGGGAGCGTGTGCATGTGTGTAATCCTTCCTCCTCTTGTAAGGCTGCTACTGTAAATAAGAATGTATTCTTGATTATTTCTTAGAAGAGGAAGCAATCCACTCACATTTAGTATTTTTAATCTTTGTTTAGGCAGCGGAGAAAAAGCAAGGAAGACGGGGGGGAGAGGAGGGGAGACACGACCCACTGAGCAATTTTATGTTGATTAGCCATTTAAAATCTAAATGGTTATAGACCATAGTTTTCTGGGGTAAATGACAAAAATGAAGCATTATCTTGTACTTCTCTGGTGCATATTTTTGATATTAACAGCTGTTTATGCATTGTTTAAATATATAATAATGTATTTACTGCTTGGTCTAAAACTGAGCTGTACATTGCCAAAAAGATCCGGGGCTTTATAAGAGCTAATGCATAGACGCAACGTTGAAATGATGTCTAGTTTTTTTAATTTTGTTAAAATACACCTGTCTTATCAACCTAAATCACTAAGTGAAGCTGCAACAGAGAAGATCGTCCCATCCCCTAACCCTAACCCTAACCCTAACCCTAACCCTCCCATCGCCCTATTTGCCAAACTGGAATTCTGGTGTCAGTATGGACACTGGTGGGAAAACTTCCTCGCCGACATGAAATGACAAATCAAAACTCAAAATCCAAACTGTCCTAAACAACAGTGAGCAGCGCTCCGTCCAGAGAAAGCTGGACTCACCAACATTAGATCTTTTCTTCTCTCGTCTGTTTGGTTTCCTTTGGTATAAAGCATCACAGACCGGCCGGGTTGGTAAACATGAGCGAGCTGTGTGCAGTTTACTGACGTCACCTTGTAGGATTTCTGGGTAATGAAGTTCAAATAGTTGCTGTTTGTAACCGCCAACATGCAAAGTTGCCTAGTGCAGCTTTAACACTCAGCTGTCTCTTGGCACTACTTGATGATTCTCAAAATGACTGTGAAGTACGACACCATATGGTCCTAGTTAGTTCCTGAGCCTTTCCTCATCAATACCAACAAGAATTTTTCATGTCTTTCCATTTCTTCTGACCATTCAGGTAACCATGGAGGCCTTCAGCTCCAAGGACATGGCTATGAAGGCCCAGAAGAAGATCCTCAGCAGCATGGCCACCAAATCCTCTGTCCACATGTTCATCGACGACACCACCAGCGAGATCCTGGACGAACTGTACCGCGTCTCCAAAGAGTACTCGGGTAATCGAACTGAGGCCCAGAAAGTGGTCAAAAACCTGATCAAGATAGCGGTGAAGATCGGCGTGCTGTTCAGACACAACCGCTTCAGCACCGAGGAGCTGGGGCTGGCCCAGGACTTCAAGAAGAAGCTGCACCAGGGGGCCATGACGGCTATCAGCTTCCATGAGGTTAGCTTGGCAGTTTACACTTGTTCCCTCAGAAAGCCAAATTTAAGACTTTACGACTACATGCAATTCAATTTAAGACCAATTTAACAACCACAATAAAAAACACTTGGAAACTAATTGTTTAGGGAGACAATGTCCAATTATGCTAATTAAAGCTGATGCCATGAAAACAAAACATGGACTAGCATATTGAATGTTCTATATTCATAAGAGTCAACATGCATGTGGATCAAACTTACTATGAAGTGTAAATGAAAGTAATGTAATAAAACATAAGAAAATAAAAACACTACTGCCAGTCTAACACTACGTTGACTAGATATCATAGAATGTGAAAAATAGGTCTACACCGCTCTCCGATTTCATATTTGCATCAACATGAGACTTAATTAATAATAAACCTGTCATTACATGGTGAAAAAATTAAGACTTCTAAAAACTGTATGAGATTTTTTAATACTTTTTAAGGCCTTAAATTTAGATAATTTGGGGTATTTTCAGACTTTTTAAGGACCCGCAGATATCCTGATACAGGACTTGATTAGTCCACAATCTATGAGTTTGCTACTGTATATAAACTCGTGAAGGGAGTCTCAACTCTTCTTGTACAGCAAGATGATGACTTTTGTAGAACACAAATATTAAGGATAAACAAATGCATAAAGAAAACAAAGGTCAGAGTAACAATATTGTGAAATCACTTTTCCCCCCCGACTGATGCAGGTGGAGTTTACCTTTGACAAGGCAGTGATGTCCGAGCTGCTGACCGGCTGCAGGGATCTACTGCTGAAGCTGGTCAACACCCACCTCACCCCTAAATCCCACGGTCGCATCAACCACGTCTTCAACCATTACGCTGACCCCGAGCTCCTGACCAAACTGTACGACCCGGACGGACCCTTCCGGCCCAACCTCACCAAGATCTGCACTGGACTCAACAAACTGCTGGAGGACGGGACAATATGAGAGAGAGAGAGAGAGAATAGAGTAAAATGCCCCTGAGACAGAAACAGACACTGGGAGATCCACAGGCAGAAGTCTGACTGACTTCTCAGAACTGATGGACAGAATCGGTCTTACTACTGCTGAGGACTGGCAACATAGAGAATTGAATTGTGAACTCAATACAACACTGGTTCCCTGTCATTCTGAAAGAACACATCAAAAAGTGGGGATTTTTAAAAAGTTGCTTGAGTTGTTCTCATGTTATAAGTGTTTTGAGGTGAAACTCGTGTATAATTACCAAATTGTCTATTAGGGTGGAGTTCGTGAAAACCAGCCTTGAACATAAACTGGTTTATGCTGTATCACCTGTTTCATAAATAGTGGAATTGCCGTCCGATGTTTCATATTTGAGACCTTGAAATGTGTCGCTTACAACTACTGATGTTATGTATTCAGGAGAGGAGGAACTAAAACAGCTGGACAGAATCCATAGAGAAAACAGAGAGGGACAATGTAAAGTAATACAGCACTGCCACCTGGTGGTCAAACTGATGCATCAGCGTCCCCACTCTATCTACCGAGGCGTCCAGAAGAAAATAATGCAGAAGATCCAAAGTTGGACAAACTTTTTTTCCCTTCACTTTGTACCCTCAGCCCCAAAACATGTTTAGATGCATAATTAAAATGACTTTGAATCTTAAATTGCTTTGACTGTACTAGTTTGTATGCTGAGTGTAAAATTCATGTTTTCTGAGGACTGTGTCACAGTGATTGGCTGAGATGAAGAGAAGTGTTCTGCTTTGGTTTTGCAATATGAGACATGATTAAACATCAACAGACGAGGGAAAGTGAAGTCCTGACTTTACACTCCACCTCATATTAAAAAAAGTCAATTATAAAATTCTGTCTATGCTACAATGTTTTTTTCTTCTTGTAGGCAATAATGTGGGGACAAAGTCAGTGTCAGCTAGCCCATTAAGTTACAAAAGGTTGTCCCTTACAGATCATGTGGTTTCCAAACTCAACAGCTTCTGGATGACTTCTATTAACCATGAAGTTGTTTTGTGATGGCCAAGAGAGGTCAACATTACAAGTGCGGACATACAGACCAATTAAAATTACACAGACCAAATTAAAGTGTCCAAACGTAACTGAAACTGGGATTACAATTTTATTTTTATTTTGTACCCTTGTTTTTTATCAAATCAACTAAACAAAACTAAAATGATTTACAGTGAAAGCAAAAATATGCCTATAACAAACATATAAAGATCGCTGTCAAACTGTACTCTAAAAAAAAACCCCAAGTCTCTCCTTTCAGCTTTGGCTAAATCAGTGCTAAAATTCAC
This sequence comes from Centroberyx gerrardi, assembly GCF_048128805.1. Taxonomy (NCBI): domain Eukaryota; kingdom Metazoa; phylum Chordata; class Actinopteri; order Beryciformes; family Berycidae; genus Centroberyx; species Centroberyx gerrardi. The sequence continues at coordinate 4,519,597 of NC_136008.1, read as the reverse complement.
CAGCAGTAACAGACGGAGCCCCATTTGTAGGCAATTTGGCGCTCTTAATTTTACAGTGAAGTGCATTTACCCAGCACGACTAAAAAGGAAAACAGCTATACTAAAAGAAGGCGGTCCATGACTAATAGATGTAGTGAAAAAACATTATCAATATTGCATATTCTGGCTGTGAGGTAGCAATACACACAAACCCCTTGTTGAGTTGACCATATGAGCCGTCATATGACCATATCAGATTCTAAAAGTGTTATGCTCATACGTCATGCGTGTGGAAGCATGAAAAAACACTAAGGGTCAGAACTATGGGTCATTTCACGCTCTTGATAATCTAGGTCTAAACAAATAAATAGCTAGAAGTGCAGCATTTGCTTGAGAAAAGTTAAAATTTAAAAGACTTTGTAACTTCCCATAAGGTCTATGTTAAGTGGCAGTACAAATAGACTCTTTTTTTTTTAAGTTTCAAGTCCACGGAGCAGCAGGTGAGTCAGCAGGGAGTTTGAATATCTATTCCTTAATCTGTAACGCCAGATTATCTTGGAGGTCAATCCCTTCGACTTGGTTTATTCATAAAGTCTGTTTCATGATCGGAGTGAGATATAGCAGAATCGAAACCTTACAGCTCGAAGATCTCATCCTCCCTCTCCCTCAGTTTCTTGGTGCGCCTGGTGATGGTGAGGGGCACTGCCACGTGCGGAGCCTGCTGGTGCATTCTGGGAGAGGAAATGGCACTCTGCGACCTGGTAAGCCGCCGTCGGTCTGGTGTCCTGCTGGTGCAAGCTGCTTCTAGAGCGGCAAACCTGCGAAGTGGAAACGGATGAGAAAAGAAGTGTGAAGACTGACACGCTTAATCTGTGATGAACAAACGATTAGCCTGGATTAAACTTTGGCTGCGTTTAGTGACATTTTGAAAGTGTGTTTCTTGCTACAAGTGAATGAGATACAGAGTGACATTTTAAGAAGAAACGTGAGAGCATTATCTGTGAAAATCACTGAATATAAACATTCCTCATTGAATCGAAAACTGCAGTTGAGCTCCTTTTTCTAAGTAACATGGATTTAATTTTACAGGCATAAGCATGGAGGATGAATTATGTCTGAAAAAAACATGAATAACTAGCATGCAGTGTGTCATGATGCACTGTTATACCTTTTCTCCCCTTCCTGGCATCCTCTGACAGCGGCCTGCTTGGACTGGCTTATCAAGCCATCCATCCTTTTCAAGAAATCCACTGGAGAAAGCTCCGGCGGCCCTTCTTTGCCATCGCCTTGCATCTCTTCACAGCCGGTACCGTCTTCTTCTGAGTCCTCCTCGGCCACAGCCGCCCTGTTACTGTAGGCATCAGAGTCTGACAGCACCGGGATGGACAGGGACCTCTTCAGGAATATGGAGTCATTGGTGTACAGTCTGTTTGCTCTTTTGATTTGCTCCATCTGTAAGAAGAGATTCACTCGTCAGTGCAGCCTTTTGTAAACCTGCTGACAGTTGAAAGTTGAGACTAGTCAGCTTGTTGATAGTTGACTAGTCTCACTTCATTCTGAAAGGTTGGTTCATACTTACAGACACTCCATATTTCAGCGCCAGGCCTTGCAGTGTCTCTCCAGGCTGAACTTGGTGTTCAATTCGTCTCTGCAGTACCGGAGACAGCGAAGACTGGACCAAACTACCGTAAGACCTCGTGCGGTTCCCACGGAGCAAACTGTTTCCACCAGCTGGCAAAGGCGCGCGCTCACCGGACATAGTCGTGAACCACTTAACGTTAGCTAACGTTAAGTAAAGTTAGCACACAGTGGCAAGCTTAAGTTACTAGCTAAAGTCAATATTGTCACATCCTTTGGCGAGCCTGAATCCACAGCCTGCGTATGCTTCACATAGCTAGCAGCTTAGCTTGCTAAATAAACAGATAAATTAACGTTCGTCGTTGTTTGACTGGCAAATCATAACTGTAGCTTGCTAACCGTCAAACGTGCGTCGCAATGAATAATAGTGAGTTACTTCGCTATGAGTTTACCCACCTTATGTCTCAATCAAACCACAGGAAAGTTGCGCTCTGTGAAAGTTGCAGCTAACATTAATCCACTCCTCAGGCAGTCAGCTGTCAGCTGCCGTTTGTTGCCATGGCTGCCGTGTAGTGTGACTAGTCCCATGATTCCTTGCATACGCTGCATTCAGGTAAAATGGGAATAACAGTACAACGACTTGACTGTTGAGGAAACGACAGGGAACGCGTTTGGACTCGCTTGAAGCTGTCAGTGCGCCACGATTGAGGTTGTCTATAGATTTGTGTTGCTTCTGATCAGCTTTGTCACACGTAACACACATGCTGTTAGTGAGCGACATATGGAGTCCATGTTACCACCTGAAACCTGAGGTGAACGGTATTTTCAAAAAGGATCTCCCGTCTTTCCCATAGAACTGAATGCAGCATTGTACTCAGGAAGTATCCCACACCAGCAAGATTGTTGTCGTGCAGTAGCTAGCTAGCCTGTTGGTGACATCTATTTTCACATTATCAATAATAATAATAATAATAATAATAATGTCTTTTAAAAGGGAAGGTGATGACCAGAGTCAACTGAATATTCTAAAGGTAACCAACCATATGTGTTTTATCTTCCAACGAGAGTTTAGCTGAGATTATGTAGCTTGTTTGTGTTAGCAGCTTGCTAGCTACCCACCTGTATTAGTAATGTTTCTTTCAAACTGCAGCCAGCTAACTAGCTGTTGGCTAAATGTTGTGTTTTGTTTTTGGTATTACAGAAACGGCGTGTTGCAGACCTTCTGTCTAATTTTATTCCGGAAGACGAAGCAGCTCTGATGAAAAATGGAAGGTGAATTTGACATACCGGGTAAACAGGTCTAACGTTAGCTAATGTTTGCTTACAGTCTAGGCCAATTTAAGTGTTTGGAGGTGGTGAAAAAAGGGGAATGTAATAATTGATGATGTTCAGTTGACCTGCAGCCTCTGTTCGTTCACTTTCCAGATACACTTGCCTTGTGTGTTCCTACCGGCCTGTGTTCGACACTGTTGACATGCTGACAGTCCACAGAAAGGGGAAAAAGCATCTAGAAGGTGAGATTGCTCGACCAGAGTGGATGTTCAGGAGAAACCAGCCTTAGGCCAGTCTGCCACTAGTCAGAGTCTTAGGTTAAAGGAAATATCCACCGTTGGACACACTGTTATATCATCAATTTGTGATGTTCAGTGCATTCCAGGAGTTATTTTGTGATGAAGTGTTGTAATTTACTTTCTTCATTTCCCTCAACCTGCCTCATCTAGTTTCTATTTCAGTTAGTGATTTCCAATGTTTCCCAAAATGACCCATACTCAAAACGCAGATCTATAACTATGTAATTATATATCAGTTACCCTATTTTTTATTTTTTTTTCAGGATTAAAGAGGTTCTATGGCAAGAAAACACAGTTGAAGAATGAAATTACAAAAAGGAAACATGAAAACTATGTCCAGGCTGAAGATAGCAGACAGGTTGGTTGCCATAACAGTTATGAACATTAGGCGTAATTACTCTATCAGGTTGTTGTTGTGTTGGCTCTGTAAGCTTCTTGATGCATTCGGCTCTTTGATGTGTTTGTAGGATTCCTCCAGTTCAGCTCCTTTACTGGAACAGACACGGAAGCTCACCCATCATGCTTTACTGAAGACTGTGCCATATAACAGCTGCCACAGAAAGACCAGGTTAGAGAGATCGCTATTTGACATTCCTGCAAATTTTCAAGCATATTTAGGTAGTTACATCTCAGAAAAGGAACAAAGAAAAACACAATGATTTCAACTCCCATTTTAAACGCGCTATTGTTATTAATTTCAAGCACAAAGTCTGAGAAAGGACCAGTGAGTACCGGTTCAGACCCCAGTGACAGCTCTTCCAACATGATGGTACCTGAACAGCAGAAAGCTTGTGGGAAGACCAGAGATGGAGACAAGTTACCACCAAGCAGTTCTAGTGGATGTACAGCAGGTACAACACAATCTTTTATTCATAGATTGTGTTGAAGAAAGTCTAGGTCTGATTGTGTTTTGACAGTTTCATTTAGTTTTGTGCTTTCTTTATTCCACCAGACGTTTTCAGCTGCATGGCACCGGCAAGGTGATGAAGAGGAAATATAATTGCCTCCTTATATATACCTGTACCAGGTCATAGGTCACACATTACAACTATTCTGTGATATAACAATTTATCACAATCCTTTTGTCACAGCGTGTCAAGTCATCAAGTAGAAAAAGCCTTTAATTGTAGCAAGTCTTTAGTCTCATGTTACCAATGTGTGTATATATATATATAATAAAACAATTCATCCCATTATTATCAATTACAATTCAAAGTTAAATGTAATGCTAACATATACAGAAATGTACTGTGTTGTACTATGTGACCTATGACCCTGTATAGATGCATATAAGGAAGTAATTATGTTTCCTCTGTATCACCCTGACAGCCAGTGGTGGAAAGAGTACTAACATGTCTTTCTCAAGTAGAAGTATGTTACTTTGCTGATATTTTACTGAAGTAGAAGTAAAAGCACTGGTGTAAAAATCTATTTAAGTAAAAGTAAAAAGTGTCTCATTTAAAATGTAGTAAAAGTTACTAAGTTACTTTTTAGAAAAGAGAACGTTGTTAGCTGTGATCTTTCCCATGTGATTCTAAAAGGAGAGAGGACACAGTTCCAACTGGATTCTTTCAATTGGAAAATTTGGAAATTACAAAATAAAGTGCACAAACAAAGTAAAGCCAGATTACTCTTCTCACTGTGGATCCACAATTTGTCAATTTACGTTGGTCCAGTTTCTGCTGCTTATGGAGAGCCTAAAACAAAATCACGTTTTAACAATGGCCATGTTTTGTCTTCTGTAGCCAGTAAAGAGTCACATCCATCCAAACATATAAAGGGATCTGAGCCAACAGTGATGCAGGAGTCAGAGCCTCTAACAGCCCAGAGGAGGAGAGAGCTGGAGCACTACCTCAAACTGAAAAGGTACAGCGCTGCTTGTTAGTCGACCGACGCTGGAGTCAGTAAAGATGGCTGAAGTTGTGCATTCTCACCACTAGATGTCAGTACAGTATCTGTGACTTTAGCAACCTCATGGTTCTCTCTGCCCTCTGTCTCACTTTGTCTTTTTCTCAGTGCCGGGTGGCTGCAGGACAGGAGCGGCCAGTGGGTTAAAGACGAGAATGTGGAGTTTGACTCGGATGAGGAGGAGCCTCCTCCGCTCGGCCCTCTGCCTCCCAGTGACTGAGAGGCTGACAACTGTGACGCAGCATCAACCTTCACCACAACGGTGCCATCAGATGCCACGTGTTGTTTTTCAGCTCGGCCTGAGCTCCATGAGGAAGAACTGTCCTTAATAGACAATACGCCACTTCAGCTGGATCTTTTTCAAGGGCTAATGACCAGTGATCAAAAAGACGTCACCTCATTTTCACCAATTTATTTTTTGGCTGTGGCTGGTAACGCTTTTCTGTATTCATCAGAGCATCAAGGCCAAAAAATAAATTGCCGAAAATGAGGTGATGTCTTTTTTCATGGTTTTTCATTATAATATTGGTGTGCTGCTTTTTTCACTTTGAATTCTGTTCGTTGAAGTCCATTGAACACCTGTACCTATTTTATAAATGAAAAATGACTTTTTCACCTTGTTGGCTAGTTCTCCATATCATAACGTACACCTATTTTACAATAAATGCCAAAAGATTTATGAAACGTTTCTTGTATTTTTATATCAAAATCCCATTACTTCCTGAAAAACATCGTATTTTGTGTGGTGACTTCATGGCGTATCAGTACTAGGCATACATGAAACTTCCAACCAATAATACTAGAACAGGTTTTTGAACCTGTTACCCCTCAGTGACAGGGCATTTTTGGGTGTCCACCCCCCAAAAACTGTTCCTTTTTCCGAAGACACCACGGTTGCATCCTGGTGACTGGAATTTATTCATTTTGAAAAATCCAGAGTTTGTGATAGCTCAAGATTTGGTGCAAAGCATTTCACAGTTTCCTTGTTTGTTCTGGTCCAACTTGCCTGCTCTCGAACAGTTTCCCCCAACACATTATGTATCGCCCTAACATCCTGTTTCAACTGGAAATACATTGAATTATGGAAGGAGGACACCATCGAAATACTGTTTCCTTGCAACTTTAAAGAGCGCCACAGGCTAGACCGAGCAAACCTCACCAACATCAAACTTAACTCTTCATGGAGCCTTCAGGATCAGAATGGCTGAATGCATGCTCAACTTTTCACCTGAAAACTGCTCTTGTCACCTATAGAAAGGATGAGACTATTTTCTTCACCCTTTGTTGTCTTGCTTATTCCAGTTAATTTATCTCCATCACTTGCCTCTGTCAGGACTGAGCCCCTGTCAGCTTAGCCATAAATCAGCAGCAGATAGGGCAATATTGGTGCTAATCTGGGTAGTGAAGCCACCGGTTAGCATTCTTCACAGGGTTTTCATTCATGGCCTCTCCCAGCACAGTTGGTATGAATTGGATAACACCCTCTGGTTAGTGAGAGGGAGCGCAGGGACTTAACATGGGTTAGTTTTTGATGACGACGCTAATATGTGTGGAAAGCAGACTCGCTCCATCATTATTTTGGGGCTCAGTGTGACGACCACATGGGGTGACGCTTAATGTCGAAGTGTGTTCAAGATCTTTCTAGTGGGTCGTGGAGAATGTGCAATTCAACAAATTAATAATGTAGTATGTAATGTAATGTAAAACGTTGTTGGATGAGAAATGTAAAATGCTTTGAAGATGAATTCAGTGTCGGATGATCTTTAACATCATGTATGCCCTTTCAGTCTTCACCAGCCAACTTGCACAACCGTCTGAAACAAATCAAACAGAAGGAACCACTATATGGTCAGTAAGTGTGTCACAAAATACTTCTATATAATGACAATCCTAACTTACACCTGTGTTTTACTGTGGAACAACGATCAAAGAGAAAGGGAACCCAGGAATAGACTGTGGCATGGCAATACTGACTTTAAATCATTGTAACATGGCGTCCTGTGCCAAATGTCACCGTGGCTTAAAAAACGTGACCTTTGAGGAAATCTGTGTTCTTGTTCATGTCAAATTTGACATTAAGCCATAATGAGATGAAACCATACACTTTACATTCGAACACTTTGAAGAAATGGAGAAATGTTGTGCAAAAGGAGCGTAGGAACCCGGTCAATGCTGTCGAAATCCTCCGAGGTTAGCAGCTGTTTCTGTTCATAAATCTTGGGTGCACATGGGTGCCCCCACCCGCTGCCCCCTTCCAACCCTCTCCAAGTTGGTACATATATTTGGAGCAAGGTAACTCAAGCCCAGAGGACTAGGTTACGGTCTCCAAGGCCAGGATGGAGGGGTGGGCGTTAGGGTTAGGGTTAAAAATAGCTCAGGTGCTTGTGGGAAGTTAGAGGATCAGGAGAGACTCTGGGGGATTAAAGGGTAGCGATTCTTTATATGAAGAGTTCAACTCTAAAACTGCAGCATACACTCACCGAGCACTTTATTAGGAACACAATGTTCCTAATAAAGTGCTCAGTACTAATAATGGGTAGGTATCAGCTAGCAAAGTGACATCTGCCTCCAGGTTGGAGGTGTTGCATTCTGAGATGCTTTTCTGCTCTCCACAGTTGTAAAGAGTTTATCTGAGTTACTGAAGCCTTTCTGTCAGCTCCAACCAGTCTGGCCGTTCTCCTCTGACCTCTCATCAACGAGGCGTTTCCGTCCGCAGAACCGCCGCTCACTGGATGTTTTTTGTTTTTCGCACCATTCTGTGTAACCTCTAGAGACTGCTGTGCGTGAAAATCCCAGGAGATCAGCAGTTTCTGAAATACTCAAACCAGCCCGTCTGGCACCAACAGCCACGCCGCGGTCAAAGTCACTGAGATCACATTTTTTTCCCCATTCTGATGTTTGATGTGAACATGAACTGAATAATAGTTTTAATTTTGTTCTTTCAATCATTTTGTGTAACTGTTGTCAAATGGTGAACATCTCATTTTGGAACCTATATCCAGTATGTCTGGATCTGATTGAGGTCGATAAAGGTGGAATGACTAATGCTCTATTTTCACACAAAGTCATCAGTTCATACGTGCTGGGTCGTGCGTTTTACAAAACAACTCAGCATTTCTCTGGAATCTGTGTTGAAATGTTGATGTTGAAATGCACCAAAGTTTCAACATCTCATTTTCAGATATTCAGATATCCAATGTAAAATCTTCACGTTCACATGAGGTGTAGAAACAACAAACTTAAACTGGCCAAACATTTACAAAAAAAAAAATACTTGAATTTGTTTTTATTTAAAGTATTTACAGATTTTGTCGTCCGATGTATAGCACCACATTGAAAAAAATGTTTGCATGAATGAAAAGAGTTCAGTTGTTTGGGAGGATGTTGGCGTTGCACACACTAGAAGCACAAAAAAGACACTTCACATTTGGCTTGTGACCTATACATGCCTTTATGATGAATTCAGCAGTCTACAAAAAGCTGGCCGCGGTTAATGAAATGAAATGTTTTGACATGGACGTTACGTGGTTTCCACCATGCATGCTGACCCAGCCTGGTGAGGATTCATGGGGTGGAGGGGTAGCATGAGATTTGTTGCGCCCGAATGACAAAGCTAGCACGAGGCCGTCAGTGACAGTCTTTCTGCGGATGGAAGCTCCGAGGGGCCGAGCCGATTCACTCGGGAGAGAATCTTCTGCTTGCTCCTTCTTCCTTTCATCTTAATCTCTGCTGGCGAACTGCAGAGAGGGAGAGAAGAAAAAGATCAGATGGGAAAATGTTGTCATCCACAAGCTGTCGCTCATTACTACAACAAGTAGCGGTTAACAGATGGTTGGTTAACGGATGGTTGCTAAAGTTACACGCAAACCCAAATTCTGTCTTGTTTCTCAAAACCCAAAGTCTTTATTTTAGATTAGATTAGATTCAACTTTATTGTCATTGCACAGAGTACAAGTACTAAGACCACGAAATGCAGTTTAGCATCTAACCAGAAGTGCAAAAGAAGCAGTAAAAGTGCAGTGCAATGTAATGTACATATATATATAGAAATAAAATAAGCTATAAGGGTAGTATGAATGTGCTAAGATATACAGTATGAACAGTATTAACAGTATCAACAGTATGAACAGTGGATATGAGTATGCAAGATATATGAATATGCAAGATGTATATAATAATATATATAGTATATTCAGTATGGTGTATATACAGTATGAACAGTATTAACAGAATGAACAGTATGAACAGAGTGGTATGAATACGCTAAGTATATAAATAGAATAAATTCGGAATAAATTCTTTAGTATTCTGAGTCAGGACTAGGCTTATGGTTGAGGGTTAGGTAGGCGTTCCCTTGATACTCACGCATGTCGTTGTTTCTGGTGATGGCCATGGCGGCTCTGGCTCGGGGGCCCTGCTGGGTGAAGTGGTAGCCGAACTTGAGGATGCTGGAGTTGTTCTCCAGCATGGAGGCGATCTCCATCTCCACAGAGTCTCCCAGCTTCTGCCTCTGCAGCGGGGAGAGGAGAGGAGAGGAGGGCTGGTGAGCGGCTCGTTCACTTCAGACGGATTTAAGTTGCTCATGCCTTTTGTTCTTTCTTAGATTTTGGGCTGATATCAGTATTTGAAGAGTTTCAAATACAAGGTATCAACCATTTAAAAAACCGACATTAATATCAGAATTCTGACAAAAAAGTCACAATTCTGTCTGACTTTATTCTTGGAACTCAAATTTTACACACGTGGCCTTAATCCTCTTCCGTCTAACATATGGTGCACATTTAAAAGCATTTTTCTTTGGCTATATTATAATTAGGCTAAAAACGTAAAATACAATAAATCCAACTGCTTCCATTTATCGTATAATGTTGCATCACGCTGTCAGTAACTGCTGTGAGACGCACAGTAGATCCACAGTTTCAGTCGTGTCTTTCTGACCTGGTTGTCGATCTTGAACTCCACCAGTGTGGCGTTGTTGGCCATGGCTTTGATGATCGCCATCATGCCCTCTGCAGTGATGAAGTTAGACTCAATGTTAAGACTCTGCAGACTGGTGTTCTCCTGCAGCATCTCAGCACATGCCTGGCAAACACACACACACACACATATACACATTTTAATTATTTTATCTACATCTACATTATCTTAGCCCTTGCTATGTGATGGATCATGTTTTTTAGAAGCTTGGTTCACGTAACAGACATCGTACTCACATAGGCCACAGGGTCGTTGCTTCGGGTCGCGGCGATGCTCAGAAACTCAACGTGAGAGTTCCCCTTCATCGCCTCAAAGATCTCTTTCAGCGTTGGGATGGGAATGTCCTGCAGCACAGAGAGAGAGAGAGAAGTCACCTTTCGCAGCTTCGGTTCTCAACCAGGTTCCATCGACGCTCAAAAGGCTGCAGGATTTCATTCCAATCGATCACAACACCAGCGGATTTCACCGATTAGTTCCCGCTCTCTGGTTGAATGTGTGTTAATAACGGAAATCAGCTGGTATAGTGTTTGGTTGGAATGAAAACCTGCAGACTCATGTGTCATGATGTCACATGGTTGAGCATCACTGTTTTAGAGCTTGTCGACAGCACATAGTAAAGGTGTGGGGTTTTTTTAGGAAGAGATTTGGAAATTTGGAAAAAAGTCTGATAACCAACCAGAATCACTTAGTCTGTCAGATACAATAAATGTACAGGAATTTGTTGTAATGGCATTGTTGCAGAAACATATTGAATTTACACAGTAACTCAGTACACACTGACTTGTAGTACAGGAATGAGGCCTCCAGAGTAAAGTGAAAGTGCAAAATACATGATAGACTAAATTATCACAAAAGGAAACTACACTACACTAGTACAAAAGGAAACTATACTTTCAACATGTTTGAGACCAGGAAGTAACTTCTGTTTTGCTGGTCCTTCCCTCCCACCATGTATACAAGAAGCATCTTCTACGCTCATCATTGGTTCACTTTGATGCAAATATCACAATGGATTTCTGATGAGAATCAGCAACAGATTCTAGTCATTTTTTCCTTCCCAAAACCACACCATGCATCTCAACATCACTGTAGCGTCCCACTGAGCCGGAGCTGACCTTGATGTTGTTGAGGTTGACTTCAGTCAGGCTGCTGTCGTTGCCGTGGATTCTCTCCAGGGTTTCCTCCACGTTGGTGGTGTTGGGCGGCTCGTCAGGGAAGATCTTGAACGGATCTGGTTTTACTACGCCTAAAGGAACCAGAACATCACAGCTTATGGTGGCGTGGTAAAAGATGTTACGGTCAATATGTATCTAGAGGAAGTGTTTGATGGATACAAATGACTTGGCAGACTTTGAGTTAGATGGAGACTGTAGCTGAAGTTAACAATGAAAGGCACTCTCTCTTGGAAAAAGGCTTTATTTTTATGGCTAATGCACAGCATCATAGATTTTAAATAAAGCACTAACACATTGCAGCCTTCCTCGGGATGCAAAAAGCCGGTTAAAATAGAGACTTTTTGAAAACTTTGTCCAAGAGAGACTTTTTCCTTCTTCTAGATAGTTCATATACCCCAACCTCATAATGAGCTCGTCTCCAAGACATCTGAAGCCAAGGAAGCGTTCCTAATCTTGTTATTTGCTATTATATGCAATGTTCACTGTTCAGTATTTCAAAAAGTACAACTGATCATATGATCTAAAATGTTATTTTGTACGCAGAAGTCTTAAAATAGTAATGAATAGAGTTTTACTTTCATGGTGTTGCATCTTTTCAACCGGAAAACTCATTTTGGAACGAAACTTTTCAATTTATCTTGTTATAAGGTGTGTTACTTGGTTTAGTGGTTTTTAAAAAGTCAAAGTAGAAGTGTGCACATCCAACCCAAATCAGGCTCAGGTGCAGGATAAAGTCAAAACTCACAGAAAAATGGAAGAATATCCACACAGGGAATTTAAAGCTCCCAGCAAAGTTTAATGCAACGTTTCGACCGACAATCTGGTTGATTCATTGATATTCTTCCATTTTGCTCTTAAAATATTGATGCCATGAAAGTGAACAATGCTTGGTGCCTTCAGTCTGGTGTGAGAGTGTTGTACGTACTGTTGATGCCCTCTGTGTTGGCGATGGTGCCCGTGGTTCCCAGGGCGTCGTAGTACTGCTTGTTGCTCATCAGCGTGTACATTCCAAGGATAGCTGCAAGCACAAAGAAATTATCACTATGAATACAAAGCCTGGAGGCAATTCAATCAAGCATATTATCTCTGTGATATTTGAGTGAGATCGTATGTCTTGCCCTGTGCTTGTATCATGTTTGTCAGTACTAGGGATGGGACAATACGATTCGATATGTGATATGGGGTTCAGGATTCAATACAACCATGACACGATGTAATAAATAAAATAGAATGCAATATATTGAATTTCAATATATCATCCCATCCCTAGTCAGTGCCAGTGGTGGAAAGAGTACTAGAATATCCTACTCAAGTATAAGTACTGTTACTTTGCTGATATTTTACTGAAGTAGAAGTAAAAGTACTGGTGTAAAAATCTACTGAAGTAAAAGTAAAAAGTGTCTCATTTAAAATGTCCTCAGAGTAAAAGTTCCTGAGTTACTTTTTTAGAAAAGAGAACGTTGTTAGCTGTGATCTTTTCCATGTGATTCTAAAGGGAGAGAGGACAGAGTTCAAACTAGATTCTTTAATTGGAAAATTGTGAATAAAGTGCACAAACAAACTGAAGCCAGATTACTCTTCTTTACTGCGAATGGATCCACATTTGTCAATTTACGTTGATCCAGTTTCTGTAGCTGATGGAGAAACACAAAATTTGTACTCTGTCATGTATGTGATTTAATATGTAGATAGGTACAATACTTCAGTAAAAACATACTTAAGTAAAAGTAAAATTGGTGACTTACTCAAAAACGTACAAGTACACAAAAACAGCTACTCAATGACAGAATCTTGAGTAAATGTAATTAGTTACTTCCACCCTTAATCAGTACATACTGTGTTTCTATCTAAGTTATTATTATGTCCCTGCACCAGTGCCACCAAGACTAATTCCTGTACATTGCTACTTGTCAAATCGGATCATGTCGGATCTGATAAAGGCATATTTCAGTTCACATCTTTTCGTACAGCGACTCTGCAGTTCCTTTAGACTGCAAAACAAAAGAGAGGCCCGGCTCTGTGTCCCCTCATGCTCTGTGTGTGTCTACTGTGTGTCTGCTTGACCAGATAAGGATATTGTTGCCTGCGCTCAGCGGGAAACTCGGTCACTGGCCTTAATCTCACTGTGTCCAGGCCCCCCGAGGGCCAAATGATACCACACATTCATACAAGTGCTGGGTCTGGCTCATTATCTTGTTGATAATGACCCAGAGTTAAAGACCACACAAAATGTAAGAAGTATTAGGAATGCTGCTAGAGTCTGGGACAGTCCAGTCAATATTTATGAACATGAACAACCTCCTTATGAAGCCAGAAACCAGTCAACTAAGACTCAATTTTGTGATGTGAATGACGTTCCATAGAGAATGAACTGGGAAAGATGCCACAGGTGACTAGGAGAGATTTTCCATAATCCTAACCCAGGAAGTCTTTCTCTACATTTTCTAGATGATGATATTTTCAGATACTTCTCTTATGTCTCTAGTCTTATCTCTCTCTCTCATTCTATCTATACATCTATAGGGCCTATAGACACATATATAGTTGAATTCCAATGTGTATGAGTTGGTTCAGCTGAGCATGTGCTACATGACCACATGAAACCTAATGGGGCCCTAAAAATATACGGTACGCTGAAAAAAATATTCATATTAAGTCTTAAAATGACGGCGTCTTGAAATGAGCTTTCAAGATATCACTTGATTGGAGACAAGTTGAGCTGCATTGGTATCCAGTGAAATTATCTCACTGCACAAGCACAGACTTTGTTCACTTATTTAAAGAAAACTAACATTTTAACACTTAAAACCAGACTGAATGCCTTGTTAAGATGAATAT